>NC_082719.1:108337448-108579948 GCF_030144855.1 Hypanus sabinus
AGTAGAGTTTAGGACCCAGGGAATTCAATGCAGTGGTCCTTAGGACCCAGCAGACCTCGGGAGCCGGCACAGGTCGGGACCTGCCGCCTGCAGTGTTTCTGTTTCATTGACGGTAAGCGATCACGATTGAAAATAAAGTGGAAATAACAAAGTGTTTGGAAAGAGGTAAAACGCCATCGGTCATTGGAAAAGCGTTAGGCTACGGTCTGTCAATGATCGGAACAATTTTAAGGGATAAAGTGAGAATAATGGAGCATGTGAAAGACCCTGCCCTGATGAAATCTACAATTATTACTAAGCAATGCAGTGCTTTAATTATTGGAATACATATGTTTCTTAAGTGTTTTACATGCATAGAAAGGTAAAATATATACTATATACTAAGATAAACATTTGATTAACTGACGCTAAATAATACCAGATGTACTTGTTCTGACTTACGTACAAATCCGACTTAAAGACAGACTCAGGGACTGAATTCGTACGTAACCTGGGAACTGCCTGTACTTCAAACAATGGCGACTGAGCTCATCATGTTGGAATTGGAGCTAAGAAATGTTGAACAAGAGTTACTCTTATTGAAATTAATGCAACGCAGAAAAGAGAGAAGACATCAGAGGAGATGGATTGAGGCAGAAGGAGGGTGAATTTTCTGTGCTTGTCCAGCCACTGAGAGACATGGACAAGGAAATGCATTTGAAATATTTTCAGATGTCAGCAGGTAGATTTGACAATTTGGTTCATCATCTCCAACCATTTATTTCGTATCGGTGTATGCACAGTATGCCTATAGACAGGAGGAAATGCAATGCTACCAAGTGGACCAATCACAGTTGTTGCGGTCTGCATTGCCACGACGCGCAATTACATTTTTGGAGAGGTACACGTCAGGCTATGATGTAGGGTACAGCATAGGTTACACGGATACGCTGTACCTACGGCGTTCATTTGACGCAGAAATATAAATCAGCCTTTAGGTGTTAAGTTAAAGGGCAGGACCTCCAGGCTTGTGATCTCAGGATTGCTACCTGTGCCACATGCTAGAACTAGGAAGATTATACAGTTTAATAAATGGCTAAGGAGTTGATGTAGGAGGGAGGGCATAAGATTTTTGGATCATTAGGCTCTGTTCCAGAGAAGGTGGGACCTATACAGAAAGGACACTGAACTGGAGGGGGACTAATACCCTAGTGGGAACGTTCCTTAATGCTGCATGGTGGGGATTCAACTAGGTTTGCAGGGGGATGGGAAACAGAGTGCTAAAACAGATAGCGGAGAGGTTGTGGAAACAGATGGTATTAAGACCTCAGACAAAGTCAGGAATTATAAAGTTGAGCATGGTGCGACTAGTGTCCTGAACTAGTGTTGTAGGAAAGGAGGATGAACTCAGGGCATGGATCAACACCCAGAACTATGTGAGGTAGCCATTAGAGAGACTTGGTTTCAGGAGAAGCAGGACCGACACCTCAATGTTCCAGGGTTCTGTTGTTTCAGACGTGACAGGGCAGGAGGTATTAAAGGTGGGGACGGAGTGGGGGGGGGGGGGGGGAAACTAGTCACAGAAAATGTCATGGTATTGCTCCCGCAGGACAGACTGCAGAACTCAACTAGGGAGGTGGAACAGAGAAATTAGAAAGATGTGACCACATTAATGGGGCTATATTACAACCACCCAACAGTCCTAGGGATTCAGAGGAACAAATTTATAAAGTGATCACAAACTATTGAAAGAAACATGAGGTTGTTAGAATCAGTGATTTTAACCTTCTACATATTGACTGGATATTCCATTACATCAAATGACAAGATGGGATAGAGTTTGTCAAAGTTTCCTTCATCAGTATGAAGAAGTCCCAATGAGAGAGCATGCGATACTGAATTTGTTATTAGGGAATGAGACAGGGCAGGTGACAGAAGTTTGTGTAGGGGAACATTTTCCATTCAGTGACCACAATGCCATTAGTTTCAAAGTAAATATGCAGAGAGATAGGACTGGTCCATGGATTGAGATTCTAAACTGGAGAAAGGCTAACTTTGATGCTATCAGAAAGGATCTGGTAAGTGTAAATTTGGGACAGGCTGTTTTCTGGCAAAGGTATACTTTGTAAATGCGAGGCTTTCAAAAATGAAATTTTGAGAGTACAAAACTTGTATGTGCCTGTCAGAATAAAATATAAAGATAACAAGTGTAGGGAACCTTGGCATTCATGTGATATTGAGGCCCTTGTTAAGTGAAAAAAGGAGGTGCATTGTAAGTATAGGGAAGTAGGAACAAATAAGGTGCTTGTGGAGTACAAGAAATGCAAGAGAACACTTAAGAAAGGAATCAGGAAGGCTAAAAGATGGCATGAAGTTGCTCTATCAAACAAAGTGAAGGAGTATCCCAAGGGATTCTACAGCAAAAGGACTGCGAAGAACAAAATTGGTTCTCTGGAAGATCTGTGTAGAGCCAAAACAAATGGGGAGATCTTAATGTAGTCTTTGCATCTCTATTGACTTGGGAGATGGATACAGAGCCTATTCAAGCGAGGCAAAGCGGCATCAAATTCATAGACCCTGTACAGATTACAGAGGAGGGAAGGCGTAATGCCTCAGAGGTTGGCTCCTCCAAAAATTGGGCACCAGTGCCCAGTGTTCCCTTGGACCCGACGGGAGGCAAGTGCAGAAATTGTCGGGTCCCAGCAGAGATATTTAAAACATCTTTAGAGATAGGAATGGATTGAAGGATAGCCAATGTTGCTATGCTGTTTAAAATGCTCCAAACATAAAGCAAGAAAATTATAGGCCGGTGAGTCTGACATTAGTCGTGGGAAAGTTATTAGGAGGTATTCTAAAGGACCAGATATATGAGTATTTGGATAAATGTGGACTGATTAAAGATAGTTAGCATGGCAGGTCACGTATAACCAATGTTAAGAGTTTTTTGAGGAAGTTACCAGGTGTTACGGGTAATCCTAGTTTGGAACGGGGTCCAGAATTGACCCTATGAACTGTGCTGCTATTAAGAGAGAGGGGGGGGGAAGGCATCTGGGGGGGAGGGGTGTGTGTGTGTGTGTGTGTGTGTGTGTGTGTGTGTGTGTGTGTGTGTGTGTGTGTGAGTGTGTGTGTGTGTGTGTGTGTGTGTGTGTGTGTGTGTGTGTGTGAGTGTGTGTGTGTGTGTGTGTGTGTGTGAGAGTGAGAGTGAGTGAGTGAGTGAGAGAGAGAGAGAGAGAGAGAGAGAGAGAGAGAGAGAGAGAGAGAGACAGACAGACAGATAGAAACTGCTCTAAGGATTGATATTATGGTTTCTCTACCAGCTTGTCTACCTTTCCCCGAGGTCACCTGCCTGCTTGCAAAAGTTCCTGCAGAAAGAGGGCGGAGCAGGTTGATGGACAGCTGATGTCCAACATGTGGAGATAAAAAACCAGGTCCACTGTTACACAGACAGACACACCACGAAACACACAGTTCGGACACTGAACAAGCTTTGTTGCACCCACAAGAAGGTGGGGTTTTGGAGGATCGATTCGGGGAAATCGATCAGTGGCTCACAGTGTGAAAAGGTGTGACAGGTGGGGAATTTTTTGTGTCCATCCTGGCCTGGGTGATAATTCCACCACTGAAGAATGGTCATATGTAACATGGTCATAGTCCAGGGGTGGGCAAACTTTTTGACTTGTGGGCCACAAAGGGTTCTAAAATTTGACAGGGGGGCCGGACCAGGAGCAGATGGACGGAGTGTTTTGGTAATACACCTCATAAGAGAAAATAAAATATCATGGGATATGTAGAAAACATGTGCTTTAATTTCAATTGAAAATGAACAAATGCATTACAACAAAATATCTGTCTTTGAAGTCCCATGGTATTTAGCTATTTATTGAAATGACTTTTAAAACACTGAAAATTAAATGAATAAAATACAGCTTTTTTAATAGTAACAGTTATTATTTTAAAGCACTGAAAATTCTGTTATCCTTCAAGATATTATCATCATCACTTTCCTCCTGACTGTCTTTATTTCAAAAACAGTAGGAGATGCAGGTCTACTTGTCCTGCTCCTTCTTATTCAATTGTCCCCTGTGCCAAAACTCAACAACGACCAGCACAAAGAAAGAACAATGACAGCGCGCCAGTATGCGGAGCGTGTTATTTGATCTGGAGCGCATTTTTTATTTTGAGAACGTACGTGCACCTGCGCACTACTCATGTCCATCACTTAACAGAAATGACATGTAACATGTAAGGCTTATTGAAAAAAATATTTTCAAATGCATTTTTTACTTAACACAACGAAGAAACTTATTTTTAATTTCAGTGGGAACAGTGTTGTTGGTCTCCCTTTTTAGCCAGCACATCAAAGTCCGGATTTAGTTTTGTTGTGGCGATTCTCAGGATGGATCTGAGGTGTTGGTCAGTTAACTTGGATCGGTGTCTGGCTTTGTTGATGTTCATGACGCTGAACGCCTGTTCACACAAATAGGTCGAGCCGAACAAAGAGTAAAGCGCAAATGTGGAGTAATACGCTGCACCTCAACAAAGGTCAATGTATATAGAGTGCATCATCTATTGGGAAAACGCACGCCAGAATTGCGGGGAAAAAACGTTAACAAGGTTTATTAATATAATTTCATCAAGTTCTGCGGGCCGGATTAAAAAGCTTAATGGGCCGTAGTTTGCCCATGCCTGTCATAGTCAGTGACAATGGGAAGACCGACAGCATCACCTCTCACCTCTCTCTCTCTCTCTCTCCGTTACTCAACCAACTACCTCAAAAAGAACTGAACTCTCTTCATCATCATAAGACTGTACCCATTTACCCCTGGTTTTGAAAGAGCCTAGTTTTGCTCCAAAACTATATATAATTGCAATCCTGTTTATTATATTTGCATTGATATTACTGTATTGCTTAGTTACTAATAAACACTATTAGTTTATATCAATACCAGACTCCAATGTGGTTTCCATTTCTGCAGGTTCTTTAACCCAGTCACGGGGTACTTGACACCAGGAAAGGGGATGATGGCAAGTCAGTGGATGCCATTACGTGGTCTTTAGTATGGCATTTGACAAGGCAGTTGATGCGATTACGTGGACTTTAGTATGGCATTTGACAAGGCAGTGGATGCTGTCCAGTGGATGGGAACAAGTGCAGAGAGACAGAGGGGTGTAAAATGAGGGTAGAAGCAAAAAGCAGTAAGGTGAAAAGTAAAAGTGGCAGACAGGCAAATCCAGGGCAAAAAGCAAAACGGGCTACTTTTCAACACAACTGTATAAGGGCTAAGAGTGTTGTAAAAACAAGCCTGAAGGCATTGTGTATCAATGCAAGGAGCACTCGTAACAAGGTGGCTGAAATGAATATGCAGATAGTTATTAATGAATATGATATAGTTTGGATCACAGAGATATGGCTCCATTGTGACCAAGGATGGGAGCTCAACATCCAGGATATTCAATATTCAGGAGGGATAGACATGAAAGAAAAGGAAGTGGGGTAGAGTAGCTGGTTAGAGAGGAGATTAAAGCAATAGAAAGGAAGGACATTAGCATGGAGGATGTGGAATCGATATGGGTAGAGCTGCATAACACTACAGGGCAGAAAACACTGGTGGGAGTTGTGTACAGGCCAACAGGAAATTAGAAATGAGTGCAATAAAGGAACAGTAGTTATAATGGGTGACTTCAATCTACCTATAGATTGGATGAACCAAATTGGTAAGGGTGCTGAAGAACAGGATTTCTTGGTATGTATGCGGGATGGTTTTCTGAACCAACATGTCAAGGAACCAACTAGAGAGCAAGCCATTCTAGATTGGGTATTGAGCAATGAGGAAGGGTTAGTTAGCAATCTTGTCGTGCGAGGCCCCTTGGGTAAGTGACCATAATATGGTGGAATTCTTCAATAAAGATGGAAAGTGACATAGTTAATTCAGAAACAAAGGTTCTGAACTTAAAGAAGAGTGACTTTGAAGGTATGAGACGTGAATTAGCTAAGATAGACTGGCAAATGATACTTAAAGGGTTGACGGTGGATATGCAATGGTAAAAGCATTTAAAGAACACATGAATGAACTACAACAATTGCTCATCCCAGTTTGGCAAAAGAATAAACGAGGGAAGGTAGTGCACCCATGGCTGACAAGGGAAATTAGGGATAGTATCAAGTCCAAAGAAGAAACATATAAATTAGCCAGAAAAAGTGGTACACCTGAGGACTGGGAGAAATTCAGAGTCCAGCAGAGGAGGACAAAGGGCTTAATTAGGAAAGGGAAAAAACATTATGAGAGAAAGCTGGCAGGGAACATAAAAACTGACTGTAAAAGCTTTTATAGATAAGTGAAAAGAAAAAGATTGGTTAAGACAAATGCAGGTCCCTTACAGTCAGAAACAGGTGAATTGATCATGGGGAACAAGGACATGGCAGACCAACTGAATAACTACTTTGGCTCACTATGTCTTCACTAAGGAGGACATAAATAATCTTCCGGAAATAGTAGGGGACCAAAGGTCTAATGAGATGGAGGAACTGAGGGAAATACATGTTAGTAGGGAAGTGGTATTAGGTAAATTAAAGGGATTAAAGGCAGATAAATCCCCAGGGCGAGATGGTCTGCAGCCCAGAGTGCTTAAGGAAGTAGCCCAAGAAATAGTGGATGCATTAGTGCTAATTTTTCAAAACTCTTTAGATTCTGGATTAGTTCTTGAGGATTGGAGGGTGGCTCATGTAACCCCACTTTTTAAAAAAGGAAGGAGAAAGAAACTGGGGAATTATAGACCGGTGGTGGGGAAAATGCTACAGTCAGTTATCAAAGATGTGATAACAGCACATTTGGAAAGCAATGAAATCATCGGACAAAGTCAGCATGGATTTGTGAAAGGAAAATTATGTCTGACGAATCTTATAGAATTTTTTGAGGATGTAACTAGTAGAGTGGATGGGGAGAACCAGTAGATGTGGTATATTTAGATTTTCAAAAGGCTTTTGGCAAGGTCTCACACAGGAGATTGGTGTGCAAACTTAAAGCACATGGTATTGGGGGTATGTTATTGATGTGGATAGAGAATTGGTTGGCAGACAGGAAGCAAAGAGTGGGAGTAAACGGGAGCTTTTCAGAATGGCAGGCAGTGACTAGTGGGGTACCGCAAGGCTCAGTGCTGGGACCTCAATTGTTTACAATATATATTAATGATTTAGACGAGAGAATTAAATGCAGCATCTCCAAGTTTGCAGATGACACAAAGCTGGGCGGCAGTGTTAGCTGTGAGGAGGATGCTAAGAGGATGCAGGGTGACTTGGATAGGTTAGGTGAGTGGGCAAATTCATGGCAGATGCAATTTAATGTGGATAAATGTGAGGTTATCCACTTTGGTTGCAAGAACAGGAAAACAGATTATTATCTGAATGGTGGCCGATTAGGAAAAGGGGAGGTGCAACGAGACCTGGGTGTCATTGTACACCAGTCATTGAAGGTGGGCATGCAGGTACAGCAGGCGGTGAAAAAGGCAAATGGTATGTTGGCATTCATAGCAAGAGGATTTGAGTACAGGAGCAGGGAGGTTCTACTGCAGTTGTACAAGGCCTTGGTGAGACCACACCTGGAGTATTGTGTGCAGTTTTGGTCCCCTATTCTGAGGAAAGACATTCTTGCCATAGAGGGAGTACAAAGAAGGTTCACCAGATTGATTCCTGGGATGGCAGGACTTTCATATGAAGAAAGACTGGATTGGCTAGGCTTATACTCTCTGGAATTTAGAAGATTGAGGGGGGATCTTATTGAAATGTATAAAATTCTAAAGGGATTGGACAGGCTAGATGCAGGAAGATTGTTTCTGATGTTAGGGGAGTCCAGAACGAGGGGTCACAAGGATAAAGGGGAAGCCTTTTAGGACTGAGATGAGTAAAAACTTCTTCACACAGAGAGTGGTGAATCTGTGGAATTCTCTGCCACAGGAAACAGTTGAGGCCAGCTCATTGGCTATATTTAAGAGGAAGTTCGAGATGGCCCTTGTGGCTAAAGGGATCGGGGGTATGGCGAGAAAGCAGGTACAGGGTTCTGAGTTGGATTATCAGCCATAATCATACTGAATGGCAATACAGGCTCGAAGGGCTGAATGGCCTACTCTTGCAGCTATTTTCTATTCCTATGTCTATGTGGACTTCAGTAATGCATTTGACAAGGCAGTGAATGCCGTCTACGTGGACATTAGTAAGGCATTTGACAAGGGAGTGGATGCCATTGCGCGGACTTTAGCAAGGCATTTGACAAGGTCCCGCATGGAAGGCTGGTCATGTCAGTGTTGAGATTGAGGTAGTAAATTGGATTGAACATCTTCTTTGTGGGAGAAGCCAGAGAGAGTCCATAGAGGGTTGCCTCTCAAAATGGAGGCCTGTGACAAGTGGTATGCCGCATGGATCGGCACTAGGTCCTTTGTCGTTTGTGATCAATATCAATGATCTGGAAGATAATGTCATTAACTGGATCAGCAAATTTATGGATGACACCAAACTTAGGGGTGTAGTTGACAGTGAGGAGGCTATCACGCCTTGTACAGGAATCTGGATCAGCTGGAAAAATGGGCTGAAAAACGGCAGGTAGAATTCAATGCAGTCAAGTGCGAGCTTTAGTACTTTGATAGTACCAACTAGTTTACATCTTACATAGTGAATGGTAGGGCACTTAGGTGTGTGGTAGAACAAAGGTAACTGGGAATACAGGTACATAACTCATACAGGTGCATGGGGTTGTAAAGAAAGCTTTCATAAATCAATGTATTGCGTACAAGAGATGGGATGGCATATTGAAGTTGTATAAGTCGTGGATGAGGCCTAATTTGGAGTATTGTGTGCCGTTTTGGTCACGTCCCTGAAGTCAAGATGCAAATAAGGTTGAAGGAGTACAGTGAAAATTTATAAGAATATTGCTGGGTGTGGAAAACCTGAGTTATAAGGAAAGATTGAATAGGTTAGGACTTTATTACTTAGAATATAAAAGATTGAGAGGAGATTTGATAGAGGTATGCAAAATTATGAGGAGTATATATCAGGTAAATGCAAGCAGGCTTTTTCCATTAAGGTTGTGTGAGACTACAACCACAGGTTACAGCTTAAGGGTGAAAGGTGAAACGATTCAGGGGAAAATGAGGGGAAACTTCTTCATTCCGAGGAGCGTGAGTGTGTTGAATGAGCTGCCAGCATAATTGGTGCATGTGATCTCAATTTCAACATTGAAGTGAAGATTGGATGGCTACATTGATAATAGGTATGTGAAGGGCTAATGTCCAGACGCAGGTCATTGGAAGTAGTCAGATAAAATTATTTTGGCATGGACTAGATGGGACATAGGGCCTGTTTCTGTGCTGTACTTCTCTGTGACTCTGACATCCAATGTATGTAACTTGTCCAAAACAAACATAACACTTTAGCAGACATACTAACTGCGACAGAGTAACATAGCCTAACAGCTCCATCTGCTGGCTTGATTTAGAAATGGAAGCAAACTCCACAGGTCGGAAGCACCTTCAGTGATGAAGTAAAAGCCAATTTAAACAGAAGGCAAACAAAGGAGAATCTGCAGATGCTGGAAATCCAAGCAACACACACGAAGTGCTGAATTCCTCCAGCATTTAGTGTGTTAAACAGAAGACAAAAGGTTTAACATTAAAGCAAAGATTTGTGTTGAAAAAAGTTCACCAGCATGTTGGAATAGAGATGGAAAATAGGAAGACACTACAGTTAACTGCATGGCTGAGGAGGGCTTTAGGTAGATGGATCTTTGGACTCTCCAGCAAGTAGGCTGGGACCTGTACAATAGGGACAGGCTGTATTTTAACTACAGGGAAACCAACATCCTAATGGAAAGCTTTGTTACTGCTGCTCAGGAGGGTTCAAACTAGTCTGATGTGACAGTACTGTGGCACTGTACATTATGGCTCGCGCATCACTGTACAGCACCGCTCTCTAAAAACTCATTTCCTCATTGACTTTAATACAAACCTCTACAAGCAAGTGCAGCACAGACTGGCACATGGAACTTGGATATTATACAGACTGGTACGAGACTGAGATATCACGTAGTCCAGCACGTGGGGACATTATACAGCCTGGCACATGGGACAACAGTATGTACCATGGATTGGGTACAAATGCAGACAGAGCAGAGTTAAGTTGTACCAGAGGCAAAATTCATAAGGAGAATGAATTATGAAGGTGCTGTATTTAAATGCACATAGCATCTGGAATAAGGTGGACAAACTCATGGTGCAATTAGTGATTGGGTGGTATGATGTTGCAGTCAAGATATAACAGATAACACACTACATACAATTAAAGTATATTTATGAATGTTAACTTAACCAAACCATTATTAAACAAAGAAAAAAGGGGGGTAAACCAAAAAAAAAAGTCAAAGGTGCACAAGTTGGAACTCAAAACATCCAAAAGCTGAAGTGTCCGATGAGCTAACTCCTATTCACTGATCACCAGTAGGATTTCCCCTTTTAGACTCCATGGAATCCTGCACTCCTGTTAGATCGAATTCTACAGCAGGTCCCCTCGAGCTTCTTCTCTCTCTATCTCCCACTGAAAAGACCTCGACACACCCTAGAGTCCATCATAAAATCCCCTTTGCCCAGTCTTCTCTAGAACTTTCTCCCAATTCCACCATCCTGATTGGATGACAAGACACTCTTAATCAGAACATCACAACACCTCATCTTTAATAGTAACCCAAGAGGAGGTTTGGGAATCTCTTCATCAATCATTGGGGAGTTTGCATAAGGTAACATATACCACACCCCCATTTCCTCCAAGCCTGTACAGCATTCAGTGGTTAGGTCCCTTTCAGGTCTCTCCATTGACTACCTTTCTGTTCTCTCACTTCGGCACAGAGTCCTCTTACTAGGTGTAGGGTCCACGTCAGGCTCTGGGTCAACACGTACCTCCTGTCCTAGAGCAAAAAGGTGGTTCTGAAGGAGAATTTTGACAGGCCAATTCCTGTCTTCTGGCTTCACCCAGAAAACTGGCACATTCGGCATCTGACTCTTCACTACTTTAGGGGTAACCACCTAGCAGTCAGCCAACTTATGCTTCTCTGCTGGCCCCAAATTCCTTATTGGAACTCCATATCAGGCATCAGTTGGGAGAACCTAATCTTTTGATCGTATCTCCTCTCGCTTCCTTGATTCTGCTTCATAGCAGAGACCTCTGCTACTTCATAAGCCTTTTGCAATTCTTTCCTCATGTCAGACACAAACTTAAGATAGGTTTTCTCCTCCAGCCAAAAAACAGAGGTCTACAGACAATCTTGCTCCGTACCCAAACATCAAAGAGTATGGCGAGTATCCAGTAGCTTCATTCTGTGTACAGTTATAGATGCCCAATATGCTGACTCCATTTGTTCTTTGAACTGATACCCAGAGTTCCGAGCAGTCTAGCAATGTCCGGTTGAACCTCTCAGGCTGAGGAACATCCTGAGGGAAATAAGGCATAGTCCTCGACTACTTGACTCCAGGCATGCCCAGTAACTCATGTACAAGCCTACTCTCAAAATCCCTTCCCTGATTGCTGTGTATCCCTCTTGAAAGGCTATAAAGAATTAAATACTCTTGCCAAGGTGGATGCCCTCTGATCCTTTGTAGGGAAGGCTTCAGCATTATCTGGTGTAGTTATCAGTAATAAACAAGCCAATCACAAAGCTGCTGGAATCAGGTTCCACAGAGAGGAAATCCATACATACTAGATCACGTGGCCCCGCACTCTGAAAATGGGCAATGTCTTGCTCCAAATATGTCAAATGCACGACTTATAGTACTCTTCGACCTCAGGTTTCTGACAACGTTGAATGCACGACTTACAGTACTCTTCAATCTCAGGCTTCATTCAGGGCCAGTAGAACCTCTCCAATCCATAGGTCTTGTCAAATCCTCAAATGACATGAATCATCGTGAAGTGACTTCAACACAATCCTCCGATGCTTCTCAGGTAGAACCAACTGGGAATGGTGAGGCATGTCTGGAGGAGACGTGATGTTATATAGAAGCTGGTTCCTCAAATCCAGTGTTTTCCGTTCTCTTAGAGGTAGAGGTATGGCAGGGTGTTTCATCTTTTCAACTTGGTAAAATTCCCTTCCACAAAGCTGACCAAACAGTGCCTACACAAGGGTCATCTCACTGAGCTGCTGCCACTTTTCCAGAACTCAACACGGGCAGCTGTTTCGTATTCAGAGCAGTCAAGTTACAGTAAGCTTGTGCAATGGCGCAACCAGAAACTCCCAGATGATCCACAGCTCTATCCTGCTACAGCCTTGCCTCTGACTTCCCCATGGTAGAAAACTGGCACATTGAATTGAACTTTATTTCATACATCCTTCACATACATGACGAGTAAAAATCTTTACGTTACGTCTCTGTCTATATGTACAATGTGCAATCATAGTAGTTCATAATAATTTATAATAAATAGAAGTCAATGTAACATAGAAAACACTCAAATCAGCGCGAGTTAATCAGTCTGATGGCCTAGTGGAAGAAGCTGTCCCAAAGCCTGTTGGTCCTGGCTTTTATGCTACAATACCATTTCCCAGATGGTAGCACCTGGAACAGGTTGTGGTTGGGATGACTGGGGTACCCAATGATTCTTTGGGCCCTTTTCTCATACTTGTCTTTGTAAACGTCCTGAATCATGGGAAGTTCACATCTACAGATGTGCTGGGCTGTCCACACCACTCTCTACAGAATCCTGCGACTGAGGGAAGTACAGGTCCCATACCAAGCAGTGATGCAGCCAGTCAGGATGCTCGCAATTGTGCCCCTGTAGAAAGTTCTTAGGATTTAGGGGCCCATACCGAACTAAATCAACAGTATGAACCTTTTTCACCGCACAACTGGTGTGTACAGACCACAAGGTCCTTGGTGATGTTGATGCTGAGAAACTTAAAGCTGTTTACCCTTTTAACCCCAGATCCATTGATATCAATAGGTTGTGCATGGGGTAATTGTGCTTAGAGGGTGACAGACTCTAGCTGACAAAAGTGACAGGTTTCAACCCTGATCCTGATATAGAACTCCTTCTAACCCTCACAGCTGGCATCTGCGAGCAGTACATACAGCAACTGGAGCTTGCAATGTCCAACAGAGGTGCTTTAGTCAACAGCTCCTTCAGCAACTGGAAGGCCTCTTCATAGTTTGCATACCATCTTACTCTGAAAGGCTCGGAAGGGCTAAGATAAACTTTACCATCTTCTCCTTTTGTCCTCCTCCCTTTCTCTCTTCCTTCTCCAATGGAGGGTAACTGCACAGAAGCTGATTCAAAGGGTAGCTTACTTTGGAGTAGAGCTTCACAAATCTCCAGAAGTACCCACAGAATCCAAGAAACAAGTGTACAGAACTCACATGCTTGGATTTGGCCATGTGGTCACCACCTCTGTCTTGGACAGATCCACAGCTACTCCATCTGATGAGACGATGTGCCAAATGTACTTGACAGATGTCTTGCAGAACTGGCACTTGTCCAGTAATATTTTTAACCCTTCAGCTTTCAGGCAGCCAAACACCTTCCTTCAGGAGCCTTGTCTCACGCTCTTCCAGGGTGGACCTGAACACTATGAGATCATCCAGGTACACCAGCACCTCGAACAAGTTCATGTCCCCAACAGTGTTCTCCGTGACATATTGGAAAGTAGCGGTTGCTCCTGGTATGTCCTGCAGCATTCTCTCAAACTGGAAGAATCCAAGTGACAGATGAATGACACCTTCTCTTTAGCAGCTTCACTCATGGGTTTCTGAAAATACCCACTCCTTAGGTCCAACACACTGAACCATTCCGTTTCAGTCAGGCAGGCCAGCACATCCTCAAACCGTGGAACAGTCTACTGGTCAGAGACACACGTTTATACCTTCCCATTCTCCTTCCTCACCACCACTATGAGGGACCCTGTGCCTCCATGATAATCCCAGTTTTCTTCATGCCGAACATTCAAATGCTTGCATGTAGCCAGTGGAAGAGGCAAATTGGTTCTGCACCATCAAGAACTTCACCACCAACACAGACTGGGAAATGGGGCTGGAGCATTATACAAACTGATACACAGGACTGGGATGTTATACAGACTGGTACACAGGACGGGGATATTATACAGACTGATGCACGGGACAGGGATATTATACAGAATGTGACATGGGATGGGGATATTATACAGATTGTTACACAGGACGGGGATATTATACAGACTGATACAGGGGACAGGGATATTATACAAACTGATACACGGGATGGGGATATTATACAGACTGGTACATGGGACCGTCATATTATACAGACTGGTACACAGGACGGGGACGTTATACTGACTGGTACTTGAGACTGGCATATTATACAGACTGATACACAGGACCGTCTTATTATACAGACTGGTACACGGGACGGGGATACAATACAGACTGGTACACAGGATGGGGATATTATACTGAATGGTATGCGGACCCGGCATATTCTACAGACTGGCACACGGGACTGGGACGTTACACAGTCTGAAAGGGACCATTTGTCTGTACTTACCTTGGAGAAGGTTACGGAAGCTAGGAAGATCAGGGAAGAAAATACTGATGTCCTGGAAGATATCTACATTAATAAGGAGGAGTTAAAGCATATTAAAGTGGATAAAGACCCCTAAGACCACTGAGATATGACCAAAACACATCTTTGGACAACTTGGGAAGCTGGGAAGAAATTTCAGGATTTGCACCATCTTTAACCATGGATGAAGTACCAGAAAACTGGAAGCTAACTAACGTTGTGCCTTTGTTTATAAAAGGCTGCAAGTAGAATCAAGTGAAGTAAAAGGCAGTGAAACCAACAGCAGTGGGGGAAGGTTCCTGAGGGTCATAAACTTTCTGAAGTTTCAGTCCTCATTGAGGCGTTAGCAGTGGAGAGGATGAGCAGCTTCAAGTTCCTGGGTGTCAACATCTCAGAGGAATTATCCTGGGCCCAACAGAAGGAACAACAGTAGCTCGACTTCATTAGGCATTTGAGGAGATTTGGTATGTCACCAAAGTTTCTTGTAAGGAGCTTACACATTCTCCTCATGATCACGTGGGTTTCCTCCAGGTGCTCTGGTTTCCTCCCACATACCAAATGCAGCAATTGCATGCACACTCGCCACATTCTCACAATCGAACTGATACAGTACAATAGCAGGATCTATGTCAACAGGGAACGTGTGCCACGGAAAGGCAAATGGAATTTTACCTGGACAATTATAAAGTAATGCATTTAGTCAGTTAAACCAGGCTGGTCATACACAGTGAATGACAGAGTGAAAGACAAAAGCCTGATGGTTGAGGGGTAATAACTGTTCCTGAACCTGGTGGTGTGGGTCCTGAGGCTCCTGTACCTCCTTTCTGATGACAATAGCGAGTAGAGAGCATTGCCTAGGTGGTGGGGGTCCTTGATGATGGATGCTGCTTTCCTGCAGTAGTCCTCAAAGTAGCTGCGCTCAATGTTAGGGAGGGTTTTACCTGCGATAGATTGTGTTGTATTTACTACTTCTTATAGGCTTTTCCTTTCAAGGACATTGGTGTTTCCATACCAGGCCATGATGCAATCAGTCAATATACTCTCCACTGCAAGAACATCTATAGAAGTTTGTGAAGATTCGGCATATCAACTAAAACTTGACAGACTAAGGTGGGAGGTGAAAGATTGAAAATGGAAATGGGGAATAAGTTTTCCATACAAAAGGTGGCGTATGTATGGAATGAGCAGCCAGAGAAAGTGATAGAGGTGGGTACACTTACAATGTTTAATACACAGGATAGGAAAGGTCAACAACAGACAAATGAGCGAGGTCAGGTGGACAATTCAGTCAGCATAGAAGAGTTAGGCTGAAAGACCTGTTACTGTGTTGCATAGCTTTATAGCTCTATAAAGCCCAAAATGGCTGAAATAAGCATTACTAGGTATCTAGCTAAGCTGTGATCAATATATTTCTGGTACTTACAGGTATGTAGGCACTCTGTGACTGTGGTAGCATCAATCAAATATCCATTGCAAAGTCGACATGTGATGTGAGCATTAATGTCCCAGAGCTTTATCTTCCTTGTCAGCATCTTTGAACCCTAGAAAAATCACGTATTCTTCAAATGAAAGTTCACAGTTTAAATTTATCATCTAAGTATGTATACCATGTACAACCTTGAGATTCATCGTCTTGCAGGCAGCCACAAAACAAAGAAACACAACAGAATCCATGAAAAACCACACAAGACCATCAAGCACCCAGTATGCAAAATAGGATAAATAATGAACATAGAACATAGAATAGTACAGCACATTACAGGCCCTTCGCCCCATAATGTTGTGCCGACCCTCAAACCATGCTTCCCATATAACCTCCCACCTTAAATTCCACCATATACCTGTCTAGTAGTCTCTTAAACTTCACTAGTGATTCTGCCTCCACCACTGACTCAGGCAGTGCATTCCACGCACCAACCACTCTCTGAGTGAAAAACCTTCTTCTAATATCCCCCTTGAACTTCCCTCCCCTTACCTTAAACCTATGACCTCTTGTACTGAGCAGTGGTGCCCTAGGGAAGAGGCGCTGGCTGTCCACTCTGTCTATTCCTCTTAATATCTTGTACACCCCTATCATGTCTCCTCTCATCCTCCTTCTCTCCAAAGAGTAAAGCCCTAGCTCCCTTAATCTCTGATCATAATCCATACTCTCTAAACCAGGCAGCATCCTGGTAAATCCCCCCTGTATCCTTTCCAATGCTTCCACATCCTTCCTATAGTGACGCGACCAGAACTGCACACAGTACTCCAAGTGTGGCCTAACTAGAGTTTTATAGAGCTGCATCATTACATCGCGATTCTTAAACTCTATCCCTCGACTTATGAAAGCTAACACCCCATAAGCTTTCTTAACTACCCTATCTACCTGTGCGGCAACTTTCAGGGATCTGTGGACATGTACCCCCAGATCCCTCTGTTCCTCCTCACTACCAAGTATCCTGCCATTTACTTTGTACTCTGCCTTGGAGTTTGTCCTTTCAAAGTGTACCTCCACACACTTCTCTGGGTTGAACTCCATCTGCCACTTCTCAGTCCACTTCCGCATCCTATCAATGTCTCCCTGCAATCTTCGACAATCCTCTACACTATCCACAACACCACCAACCTTTGTGTCGTCTGCAAACTTGCCAACCCACCCTTCTACCCCCACATCCAGGTCGTTAATAAAAATCACAAAAAGTAGAGGTCCCAGAACAGATCCTTGTGGGACACCACTTGTCACAATCCTCCAATCTGAATGTACTCCCTCCACCACAACCCTCTGCCTTCTGTAGGCAAGCCAGTTCTGAATCCACCTGGCCAAATTCCCCTGGATCCCATAGCTTCTGACTTTCTGAATAAGTCTACCGTGTAGAACCTTGTCAAATGCCTTACTAAAATCCATGTAGATCACATCCACTGCATTACACTCATCTATATGCCTGTTCACGTCCTCAAAGAACTCTATCAGGCTTGTTAGACACAATCTGCCCTTCACAAAGCCATGCTGACTGTCCCTGATTAGACCACGATTCTCTAAATGCCCATAGATCCTTATCTCTAAGAATCTTTTCCAACAGCTTTCCCACCACAGACGTAAGGCTCACTGGTCTATAATTACCCGGACTATCCCTCCTACCTTTTTTGAACAAAGGAACAACATTCACCTCCCTCCAATCATCCGGTACCATTCCCGTGGACAACGAGGACATAAAGATCCTAGCCAGAGGTTCAGCAATCTCTTCCCTTGCCTCCTGGAGCAGCCTGGGGAATATTCTGTCAGGTCCTGGGGACTTATCTGTCCTAATGTATTTTAACAACTCCAAAACCTCCTCTCCCTTAATATCAACATGCTCCAGAACATCAACCTCACTCATATTGTCCTTACCGTCATCAAGATCCCTCTCATTGGTGAATACCGAAGAGAAGTATTCATTGAGGACCTTGCTCACTTCCGCAGCCTCTAGATACATCTTCCCACCTTTATCTCTAATCGGTCCTACTTTCACTCCTGTCATCCTTTTGTTCTTCACATAATTGAAGAATGCCTTGGGGTTTTCCCTTACCCTACTCGCCAAGGCCTTCTCATGCCCCCTTCTTGCTCTTTTCAGCCCCTTCTTAAGCTCCTTTCTTGCTACCCTATATTCCTCAATAGACCCATCTGATACTTGCTTCCTAAACCTCATGTATGCTGCCTTCTTCCAACTGACTAGATTTTCCACCTCACTTGTCACCCATGTTTCCCTCACCCTACCATTCTTTATCTTCCTCACCGGGACAAATTTATCCCTAACATCCTGCAAGAGATCCTTAAACATCAACCACATGTCCACAGTACATTTCCCTGCAAGAACATCATCCCAATTCACACCCGCAATTTCTAGCCTTATAGCCTCATAATTTGCCCTTCCCCAATTAAAAATTTTCCTGTCTTCTCTAATTCTAACCTTTTCCATGATAATGCTAAAGGCCAGGGAGCGGTGATCACCGTCCCCCAGATTCTCACCCACTGAGAGATCTGTGACCTGACCCGGTCCATTACCTAATACTAGATCTAGTATGGCATTCTCCCTAGTCGGCCTGTCAGCATTCTGTGACAGGAATCCGTCCTGGACACACTTAACAAACTCTGCCCCATCTAAACCCTTGGAACTAATCAGGTGCCAATCAATATTAGGGAAGTTAAAGTCACCCATGATAACAACCCTGTTATTTTTCCACCTTTCCAAAATTCCAAATATTCTATACCCAGGGGGCCTATAGAATACCCCCAATAGAGTAACTGCTCCCTTCCTGCTACATTACCCACCCTTTCTGTAGCTGTAATAGTATCCCTGGCCAGTACTGCCACCCCTCTTCCCCTTGCTCCCCTCATCCCTTTTAAAGCACTGAAATCCAGGAATATTGAGAATCCATTCCTGCTCTGGTGCCAGCCAAGTCTCCATAATGGCCACTACATCATAATTCCATGTATGTATCCAAGCTCTTAGTTCACCACCATTGTTCCTGATGCTTCTTGCATTGAAGTACACACACTTTAGCCCTTCTACCTTACTACCTTTACACCCTTTATTCTGCTTCTCTTTCCTCAAAGCCTCTCTATAATGTTAGATCTGGCTTTACTCCATGCACTTCTTTCACTGCTCTATCACTCTGGGTCCCATCCCCCTTGCAAATTAGTTTAAACTCTCCCGAACCATGCTAGCAAACCTACCTGCCAGGATATTGCTCCCCCTTGAGTTCAGGTGCAACCCATCCAGTCCCCATCTCTTCTGGGGAAGGTGGGACCGATAAAGAGATCGCAATGATCCAAAAATCTAAAACCCTGCCCTTTGCACCAACTCCTCAGCCATGCATTCAACTGCCATCTCCTCCAATTCTTACCATCACTATCACGTAGTACTGGCAGCAATCCTGAGAACGCCACCCTTGAGGTCCTGTTTTTCAGCCTTCTGCCTAGTTCCCAAAACTCACATTTCAGGACTTCATCCCTCTTCCTGCCTATGTTGTTGGTACCAACATATATCACAACTTCTGGTTGCTTTCCCTCTCGTACCAGGATGCCCTGCACCCAGGAGACAACAAACCATGCGGATGTCCTTCTCACGTCCACAGAATCTCCTGTCTGCTCCCCTGACTATAGAGTCTCCAATGATGACAGCTCTCCTCTTTTCTGTCCCACCCTTCTGCACCACAGGGTCAGACTCAGTGCCAGAGGCCCTGCCACCATGGCTGTCACCTGGTCGGTCACCCCTGCCAACAGTATCCAGGATGGTAAACTTATTATTCAGGGGAATGGCTACAGGGGTGCTCTGCACTTTGAAAATAGTAAAAAAAAATTAGTACCAGGAACAAGAGCTGCAGACTCTGTGAAAGTGAGTCAGCGCAGAGGCGAGTGAAACCAGTCCAAGAGCTCAACGGCTGTAGGGCAACAACTGTTCCTGAACCTGGTGGTGTGGGATCCAAGACTCCTGCACCTGCCACCCAAAGGGAGTAGTGAGGAGAGGAGGAGGCAGGTCAAGCACAGACAGGTGGAATGGACTCAGGTGGATCTTGGCTCGACATTTTTCTTCTATTCCTTTCATATTCATGTCTCCCTAAAAGCCTCTTGAACTCCACAAACTGCTTCCACAACTATTCCAACAACCCATTCCAGAGACCTATTACCCTCTGCATAAAACAACTTTGCCTTCATGTTACTTTTAAACTACCGCCACCCGCTCAATAACCTTAAAAGCATGGTCTCTGATATTTGACTTTTCTGATAGATTCTGTTTATCCTGCCTATGCCACTCATAATTTAAAAACTTCTGGGGTCTCCCCTCAACATACAATGCTCTGGAACAGGGATTCCAACCTTTTTATGCCATGGACCCCTACCCAGGAATCTGTGGACTCCAGGTTGGGAACCCTGCTCTGCGGAGAACAATCCAAGTATCTGCAATCTCACCTTATAGCCCATATTGTCTAATCCTGGTAAACTAATTCTGCACCCTCTCCACAGTCTCATAGTAAATCCCAATAGTTCATACTGTCTAATCTTGGTTAATTGGCAAGTGGCAAAGTGGCATTAGCGCTGAACTACGTGGCGAGAGGTCCCGAGTTCAAATCCGGCAGCTCTCTTGCACACACACCTTCCGTGCCTGAGTTGAGTGTCGAGCTAGCAACTTGACCTCATAAAAAAAAACCTGGACAGGGATGGGCTCCGCCAGGTTTCAGACACGCTGTAGATTAGCAATCACCAAAAAGATCGGTATAAAAAGCTTGTCATGACGGCACCCCGACGACTCCATCAGGAGTTAAGGGCGCGCGCACACAAGAACTGCTGAGTTCATCAAGCTTGTTTGTATGTGTTGATTTGCACACACACACAATCCTGGTAAACTAATTCTGCACCCTCTCCACAGTCTCACAGTAAATCCCAATAGTTCATACTGGTCTAATTCTGGGAAACTACTACTGTCCCCTCTCTACAATCTCACAACTAAGCAGCAGTGCTTCCATACAAATAATCTGTAGTACACGTTATTCGTTAGAGCTCTGGATGGAAACAAGCCCTTTAGCCTAACAGGCCCATTCAGATCAAGGTGCCACATCCAAATATTCCAATTTGCTAGGGTTTGGCCTGTAACCTTCTAAACCTTTCCAATCTATGTACCTGTAGAAATGTATTTTAAAAGTTGTTAATATACCTGTCTCAACAACTCCCTCTAACAGCTAATTCTACAAAAATGCCACCATTATTTTTAAAAAGTTGCCTTTCAAGTTCCTCTTAAATCTCTCCCCTCTCACCTTAAACCAATGTCCTCTAGTTCTTAATTTTCCAAGTCTGAATGTATTCACCTTATCTTTGCTTCACCTTATCTTATATACTTCTAAGACCACTCAGTCATCCATGCTCCAAGGAATAAATAAGATCATAAGAAATGGGAGGAGGAGTAGGCCATCTGGTCCATTGAGCCTGCTCCACCATTCAATAAGATCATGGCTGATCTGGCCATGGACTCATCTCCACCTACCTGCCTTTTCCCCATAACCCTTAATTCCAATACTATGCAAAAAGCTATCCAACCTTGTCTTAAATATATTTACTGAGGTAGCCTCCACTGCTTCATTGGGCAGAGAATTCCAGACACCATCCTCTGGGAAAAGCAATTCCTCCTTATCTCCATCCTAAATCTACTCCAAATCTTGAGGCTATGTACCGTAGTTCTGGTCTCACCCACCCACCAGCTTTAACAACTTTCCTGCCTCTATCTCATCTATCTCTTTCATAATTTTATATGTTTCTCTAAGATCTCTTCTCATTCTTCTGAATTCCAGCGAGTACAGTCCCAGGTGATTCAATCTTTCCTCATAGTCTAACCCCCTCATCTCTGGAATCAACCTGGTGAACCTCCTCTGCACCGCCTTCAAAGCTAGTATATCCTTCATCAAGGAAGAAGACCAGAACTGCACTCAGTACTCCAGATGCAGCCTCACCACTACCCTGTATAGTTGCAGCATGACCTCCCTGCTCTTGAATTCAATCCCTCTGGCAATGAAGGCCAATATCCCTTTTGCCTTCCTTTTGTGATTCATGCACAAGCACTCCCAAGTCCTTCTGCTGAGCAGCATGCTGCAATTTTTTACTATTTAAACATTAATCTGCTCTTCTATTCTTTCTTCCAAAGTGGATGACCTCACATTTATCAACATTGTATTCCTGCTGCCAGACCCTTGCCCACTCACTTAACCTATCTATATCTCTTCAGTCAAAGCTCAGTTGCTCAAGTCCTACCAACATCTTTGTAAATCTTTTCAGCACTCTTTCCAGTTTCAAAACATCCTTCCAACTTCTATACTCAATGCCTGATTTAAGAAAACCAGCATGCCAAAACCTCCTTCATCACCTATGCCTCCACTTTCATTGAACCATGTGCTTGCATTAAAAAGGTGCCTCTGTACGACAACACTCCGCAGGGCCAGTTCTACCTGGATTTCACTTTCCAACATGTAACATCCGCACTTGTCCATATTAAACTCCACTTGCTATTCCTTGGCCCACTTACCTAGCCAAGCAGGTTTTTTTCTGTAATTTATGATAACTTCCTTCCTTGTCCACTATACTACTTTAATGTCATAAGCTAGTGTTTAGAATATAAGCAGTTTTACTTATTTATATTTATTGTGTTTTTTATTACCATTGTATTCCTTATCTTATTGCAGAGAGACATTGATAGGATGCAAAAGTGGGCTGAGAAGTGGTAGATGGAGTTCAACCCAGTGAAGTGTGAGGTGGTACACTTTGGAAGGACAAACTCCACGGCAGAGTACAAAGTAAATGGCAGGATACTTGGGAGTGTGGTGGAGCAGAAGGATCTGGGGGTACATGTCCACAGATCCCTGAAAGTTGCCTCACAGGTAGATAGGGTAGTTAAGAAAGCTTAGGGGGTGTTAGCTTTCAGAAGTCGAGGGATAGGTTTAAGAATCACGGGGTAATGATGCAGCTCTATAAAACTCTGGTTAGGCCACACTTGGAGTACTGTGTCCAGTTCTGGTTGCCTCACTATAGGAAGGATGTGGAAGCATTGGAAAGGGTACAGAGGAGATTTACCAGGATGCTGCCTGGTTTAGAGAGTATGCAGTATGATCAGAGATTAAGGGAGCTAGGGCTTTACTCTTTGGAGAGAAGGAGGATGAGAGGAGACATGATAGAGGTGTACAAGATATGAAGAGGAATAGACAGAGTGGACAGCCAGCGCCTCTTCCCCAGGGCACCACTGCTCAGTACAAGAGGACATGGCTTTAAGGTAAGGGGAGAGAAGTTCAAGGGGGTTATTAGAGGGAGGTTTTTTTTTACTCAGAGAGTGGTTGGTGTGTGGAATGCACTGCCTGAGTCACTGGTCGAGGCAGATACACTGAGTCAGTGGTGGAGGAAGATATACTAGTGAAATTTAATTACTAGACAGCTACATGGAGGAAATTAAGATGGGGAGTTATATGGGAGGTAAGATTTAAGGGTCAGCACAACACTGTGGGCCAAAGGGCCTGTACTGTGCTGTGTTCTATGTTATGTTTTTTTGGTGGTGTGTCAGATCTGGAGTAACAATTATTTGGAAATGACATTAAACAATCTTGAATCTACAAACTTACTACCAATGCCTTGGACATTCTTATTCATATTGTTGCTATTGATGACAAACAATAATGAGTATAGCACTCGCCCCTGAGGCACACCAATAATCACAGGCCTCCAGCCTGAGAAACAAACTTCTGTCTTCTCCCATCAAGCCAGTTGTGTATCTAAATAGACAGCTGTCCCTGGATCCCCTCTGATCAGACCTTCCAGAGCAGTGCACCATCTGCAACCTTGCCAAAGGCCTTACAGACATCCATATAAACCACATTTAGCACCCTGGTCTCAATGACTTCCTTAGTCATGTGTCAAAAACTCGATCAATTTCATAACACACTGTTGCCCATGCACAAAGCCGTGCTGTCTCAGCACAAACATCCCTCACAATCTTCTCCAGTAATCTACTTACCACAGATGTTAGTCCTACTGGCCTACAATTCCCACGTTTTCTTTACAACCCTTCTTAAATATAAGCACAATATTTTCTGGTACCTCACCAGTGGCTAACAAATATCTCAGCCAATGCTCCTACAATTTCTTCTCCAGACTCCCACAATGTTCTTGGATTACCTTGGGCAGGACCTCGAGACTTGTCTACCCTCAATTCTTTTCAGTCTGCAGTGCCCACTAACCAAGACCACCCCATTTACTTTTCCTGGTTTCAGAGTTTTCATGTCTTTCTCCATGGTTAAAACAGAAGAGAAATATTCATTAAGGACTGGAGGTGTGGCAGAGCCAGACAAATTAGGGATATTTAAAAAGTTCTCAGATAGGCACTTGGATGATAGAAAAACAAAGGATTATGGTTTATGTTAGACAAAAGGTTGGATCAATCATGGAGAAGTTTGCATTGGTCAGCACAATGTTTTGGGCTTAAGGGCCCATACTGTGCTATACTTATTTTTTTAAGAGATACAGCATGGCCACAGGCTCTTCCAGCCCAACAAAACCATGCAGCCATGAGACCAATTAACCTACTACCCATATGTTTTAGGGGGTAAAAGGTTACAGGCAGAAGATAGGGGAATGGGGTTCAGAGGAAAAATAAATCAGCCACGATGGAGTGGCGGAGCAGACTCGATGGGTTGAATGGCCTAATTCTGCTCTTATGTCTTTGGAATGCTATAGAAAACTGGAGCGCTCAAAGCAAATCCACGTGGTCACAGGAAGAATTCCTTAAAGGCAGTAGTGGGAATTGAACCTGGGATACTGACACTGTAATAGTATAACTCTATTCAACTGGGTCACTGATGCTTTAATAATTACACTACCATGCCAACCAACCACTATGCCATTGTATACTGTTCTATGTACAACTACAAATGCAAACATCCTCCCCGATCAGCAAAATTTCTTTCTGATGTGAAATGAAACTCCATTTCTCTTTTCACAGATGCTACCTGTTATTCTGGGGGGAGGGGGGGGTTCAGATTTTCAGCATCTTTAGCTGTGGATTTTCATTGTTTGAGCTGGGGGCTCATATGATGCAGAAATTTAATGCGCTGTAAGTGGTTATGTACTGTGTTTTGCACCCTGAACCGTGAGGAATGTTGTGTTCTTTAGCTGTATACATATGTATGGTTTAATGACAATAAATTTGAACGAACTTGAACTGATGGTGAATGCTTCAAGAAGCTTTAATATGTTAATACATAGCATGTAATAATATTTACAAAAATCTCCTTTTAAAAACTGTAAGTGTTCCTAGAATGGAAGAAAAAGTACCTTTGGTGTGAAACAGCATTTCCATAGAAACAGAACAAGGAGACCACAGCCCAAGGTTGCGTATCATCACATCAGATCATGGAAATGTTTATCCGCATGGAGAGGGTGCAGATATGCACACAATACACCAGGCACCAGAGTCTTGGATCACAACATAGAACAGTACAGACCCTTCAGCCATAATGTTGGGCTAACCATTGAACCAACTAAGAGATTAATCAAACCCTTCCCTCCCACATAGAGCTCCATCCCATAAGACATGAGAGCAGAATCATGCCATTAGGCCCATCAAGTCTGCTCTGCCATTCAATCATAGCTGATACTTTTTTTGCCCCACTCCATGGCCTTCTTTCCAGAACCTTTGATGCCGTGTCCGATCATGAACCTATCAATCTCCACCTTAAATACACCCAATGACTTGACCTCCACAGCTGCCTGTCATAACAAATTCACCACCCTCTGGTTAAAGAAATTTCTCCGCATCTCTGTTTTAAATGGACACTCCTCTAAACTGAGGCTGTGCCCTCTTGGCCTAAACACCCCCACCACGGGAAACGTCCTTGCCACAATAACTCCGTCTAGGTCTTTCAACATTCGTAAGGTTTCAAAGAGATCCACTCTCACTCTTCTAAATTCCAGCGAGCACAGACCCAGAGCCATCAAACATTCCTCGTATGATAACCCTTTCATTCCCAGAATCACCCTTGTGAACCTCCTCTGTACCCTCTGCAATGCCAGCACATCTTTTCTAAGATGAGGAGTCCAAAACTGTTCACAATACACAAGGTGAGGCCTCTCAGTACCTTACAAAAGCTCAGCATCACATTCCTGCTCTTATACTCTAGACCACATGAAATGAATGCTAACATTGCATTTGCCTTCCTCATCACCGATTCTACCTGCAGGGTGTTTTGCACAAGGACTCCCAAGCACCAGTGCATCTCAGATTTTTATATTTTCTCCCCATTTAGAAAATAGTTTGCACATTTATTTCTACTGCCGAAGTGCATGACCATGAATTTTCCAACATTATATTTCATCTGCCACTTAATTGCCCATTCTCCAAATTTGTCCAACTCCTTCTGCAGCCTCCATTTCCTCAACATTACTTCCCTCTCCACCAATCTTTGTATCATCTGCAATCTTGACAACAAAGCCATCTATACCATCATCTAAATCATTGATATACAGCATAAAAAAGCGGTCCCAACACCAACCCCTGCAGAACTAGTCACTGGCAGCCAATCAGTCAAGGATCCTTTTATTCCCACTCCCTGCCTCCTACCAATCAGCCAGTGCTCTAACCATGTTAGTAACTTTCCTGTAATACCACGGGCTCTTAACTTGGTAAGCAGCCTCATGTGTGGCACCTTGTCAAAGGCCTCCTGAAAACCCAAATATATAGCGTCCACTGAATCTCCTTTATCCATCTAAATACTTGCAATCTCTTCAAAGAATTCCAACAGGTCCATCAGGCAGGATTTTACCTGAAGGAAACCATGCTGACTTTGTCCTATTTGTCCTATGTCACCAAGTACTCCATAACTTCACCCTTAACAATTTTGTCCAACATCTTCGCAACCACGGAGGTCAGGCTAACTGGTCCATAATTTCCTCTCTAATAACCCCCTCCTTTCTTAAAGAGTGGAGTGACATTTGCAATTTTCCAGTCTATCAGAACCATGCCAGAGTCCAAAGATTCTTTAAAGATTATTACTAATGCCTCTACAATCTCTACTGTTACCTCCTTCAGAAACCTAGGGCGCAGTTCATCTAGTCCAGGTGATTTATGTACCCTTAGGTCTTTCAGCTTTATAAGCTTCTCCCTCCTAATAGTAACTGCATTCACTTCTCTTCCCTCACATCACTTCAACACCTGGGATACTGCTAGTGTCTTCCACAGTGAAGACTGATGCAAAATACTCATTTAGTTCAGCAGCCATCCCCTTGTCCTCTGTCATCATCTCTCCAGCCTTATTTTCTAGTGGTCCTATATCCACTCTCATCTCTCTTATTCTTTTATATTCTTGAAAAAGTTTGCTCCACCTACCTTGATATTGTTTGCTAGATTGCTTTTATATTTCATCTTTTCTCTTCTCTCCTAGTGATTCTTTTAGTTGTTTTCTGTAAGTTTTTAAAAGCTTCCTGATCCACTGTCTTCCTGCTAATTTTTGCTTTGTTGTGTGCCCTCACTTTTGCTTTTACTTTAACTTTGACTTCTCTTGTCATCTACGGTTGTACTATGTCGCCATTTGAGTATTTCTTTGTTTTTGGAATACATCTATCCTGCACCTTCCTCATTTTCTCCAGAAACTCAGGCCATTGCTCCCCTGATCCCTTCCAGAATCTCTTTCCAATTTACTTTGGCAACTCCTCTCTCATACCACTGTAATTTTCCTTACTCCACTGAAATACTGCTAATAAGACTTTACTTTCTCCCTATCAAATTTCAAGTTGAACGCAACCATATTGTGTTCACTACCTCCTATGGGTTCCTTTACCTTAAACTCCTAATCACCTCTGGTTCATTACATAATACCCAATCCAGTGTAACACTTACCCAACAGGCTGGTATATGCATAGGGGAAAAGGAGATCCAGCCACTCATCAACCCCACCTCCCGTACACACAGGTGCTATGAGAATCAAGTTTATGCCGCGCGCACACACACAATATCAAATTCACACCAGATACCGTTATGGAATACACTTTAAAGATTTTACTGAAACTAAAAGAGTACTATGCAATACAGTATATGAAGGAAAAGAAAATAAAATAAAAGGCGCCAACTTATCAAAGTTCAGTGCACATCATTGGAGCTCAACCATTGAACTACTCGACCCCTTGTCACTTTCCTCCGACCTCCACGTTCTTGCACCTGGGACCACCCTGGTGGTCAACCGAGCAGTGCAGTGCACGTCCACCTTCCTCAGCATCTTCTTCCCGACTCCCTGAAAAGACCACGAAACCGCCCCCCCCCCCCCCCGCTCCCAGCCCCACAAGACGAATAACATTCCCCCATTGGTTAACAAGTGAATACAATCCCAATATCAGCAAGTCTAAAGGTAAACAACTGCAAGAGAAAGCACTTATAGCAAAGAAGCACTCCTACTCTTAACAAAGAAGCCATTTTGATTAACATACACAGTACATTGTACACCAGTGTAGCTGATCCCCTCAACAACAAGCTCTTCTAAAAAGCCACCTTGCAGGTTTTCAATAAATTCACTCTCTTGAGATCTGCCTACATATTAAAATCTCCCATGACTGTCATTAACATTGTCCTTTTGAAACGTCTACTCTATTTTCCATTGTACTCTCTAGTCCATGTCCCAGCTACTGTTTAGAGGCCTGTATATAAATGCCATCAGGGTCCTTTTACTCTTGAATTGGTACAGAACTGAGAGCTGAGTTTGAATTTGAGGTGCTAAGGTACTTAACTCACCTGCGCTGCTCTGACGCGGAGCACTGCAGTGTAGTCATGTGATGTGGCCGGCAAAGATCGGAACACTTGAGTAGTTGTGTGAAACACCTGAGCAAGGTAAAGCAATGAGGCTGTGTCATTTTAAAATGTGTTCAGTAATAACCCATGCAATTCTCATTACACACTGCCAAAAATTCTGGTGAGGAAAAGTTATAGTAAAATAAAGTTATATACCCAGTAAGGAGAGAATAATACCTTTCAGCACAAAAGAATATGGTTTAATGGTTGAAACAATGATCCAATATCACCAGAATTGGGTAAAGAACAATGAAATCTCGTATAGGCAAGTGCAAAGTGAGAGACTTAGAAAGAAGAGGATGAGTATGTCCATTACACTAACTGCAAGATCAGTAATTGTTCCTTCACTAAGTACTTCACTGACACCCTTTTCCACCATCCTAATAAGTCACATGTCTACCAGAACCTTGTTCATGGCACGGGTGAACCTTGTGTGGATCATGAGGAAGGTCATCAAAGGATTCAGCTGCTTAGAAACACATTGGAAATATTGGTGGAGAAATGGCAGATGGAGTTTAATCCAGACAAGTAACAGGTGCTGTACTTGGAGAGGTCAAATCGAAGGGTAGAATATACAGCAAATAGCAGGATCCTTAGGAGCAATGATGTGCAGAGGGATCTTGGGATGCAGGTCCAGTCCCCTGAAAGTGGTAACACAAATGGACAGGGTGAATGGAAGGTGTATTGCATCTTTGCTTTCACTGGCAGTTTGGCCACTAAGTATAAAAGTTGGGATGACTGGAGGGGACTTTGGTTAGGCTACATTTGTACTGTGTGCAGTCCTGGTCACCACATTACAGGAAGGATCTCTAGCTTTGCAGAGGACAGACCACCACGGTAGCATAACAGTTAGCACGACACTATTACAGTTCAGGGTGGAAA
This sequence comes from Hypanus sabinus, assembly GCF_030144855.1. Taxonomy (NCBI): domain Eukaryota; kingdom Metazoa; phylum Chordata; class Chondrichthyes; order Myliobatiformes; family Dasyatidae; genus Hypanus; species Hypanus sabinus. The sequence goes on from NC_082719.1 coordinate 108,367,206, forward strand.
AGTTCGGAGTTCAATTCTTGCATCCTCTGTAAGCAGGTTTGTATGTCCCTTCCTGTGTGTGCATGGGTTTCCTCCAGGTGCTCCAGTTGCTTGTAATTTATTTTTTTATTTAAGTTCATCATCAAACATTTCCATAAGATGTATTTCAGACATTGAACATATATATCATATAATCATATATATCACAAATCTCCACAAAGTATTTATCTGAGATATACACTTATAGAAAAGAGTGGAAAGAAAAAACAAGCAAAAGGAAAGAACTATGTACACGTAGGGAGTGATCTTTTTTTTAACAACAGATTCATTGATTTTGAGAGAATAAAATCAGGCCTGAGGCATTATGTAGTTAAACCATTTTTCCCAGTATTAATCAAATTGTTCCAGCTTATGGTTAACAGATGCTGTTATCTTCTCCATTTTGTAAATGTCTATTGTAATTTCCATCCACGTATTTAAAGTTGGGCACTCCTGTGATAAGAGTCTTTTTACCAGCCACCAACAGTATATTCATTAAATATTTATCTCTTTTCAACCATTCTTGAGGTATATATCCAAAATATATGGTCTTACTCTCTAAGGGTATTTCACATTTAAAGATGTCTTGTAGAGCATTGTGTATCCCCCTCCCAACAGTCTTTGATAATAGGGCAGTCCCAAAAAATATGATAATGATTTGCATTTTGATTTCCACAATTTCTCCAGCAAACAGGGAGGTTACTATCATAATGGGATTTCTGAGAGGGTGTAATAAAATATCTAATCAAGTATTTCCATCCAAACTCCCTCCATTTCTGTGAACTGGTACACTTCCATTGATATCTCCATATTGTTGTCCATTCTTCCGCAGATATAATTATCCCTCCTTCCTTCTCCTATTTTGTTTTAATGTATGAAGTCAAATGTGTTTTAAGATTTGACAACCCCTTATACATGCTTAAAATGATTCTACCATTATCTGAATTATATGCTTTTCTAAAGAGCTCTATCAAGCATGTATTTGCCTTGGTTACATTTTTAAGCATCCTATTAACATATTGTCGCATCTGTAAATACTGATAAAAATCTTGGTTTTTCTAATGAGTGTTTCTCTTTAAGCATTTCAAAACTGAACAGTGTTCCTTCTTTCATTATGTTGCAAAGAACTGTTATTCCTTTAGCTGCCCAGTGCTTAAATCTAGCATCCAATTTATTTTGTATAAAATCAGAGACATATGCACACCATTTAAGAATTGCAATATCTCCCTCTAGATTATATTCTTTTATAGTAGTTTTCCATATTTTAAGAGTCAATTTCACCCATGGGTTATCAATAGTATTTATGTACCTTTACAGGTTGTTATCAGCCAAAATTGCTTGTATGGGGATGGGAAGTACCCGCTCCTCAATGTTTTTCCATTGAGCGTCATATGATGGGTTGCATAAACATATCACAGCTCTCAACTGTGCTGCAAAATAACAATCTTTAAGAGAAGGTAGGCCCCATCCCCCCTTTTCCTTTGCTAATTGCAAAGTTTTGAGTTGAACTCTAGGCCTTTTGCCCTGCCAAATATACCTTGATGACATCTTGTTCCATTCATTGAATTTTTTTTTATTGAATTAATTTTGATTAATCTCTATTGGTAGGGTCTGAAAGAGATATAACAGTCTGGGCAGTATATTCATTTTAATAGACTCAATCCTTGAACTGAGAACTGAAAAAAGGAATCAGGTTCCATCTTGCCACATCATCCTTAATTTTTTTTTATATAAAGGCTGATAATTACATTCTGATAATTTTGCCAAATCTTTTGGCATAATGATGCCCAAATATTTGAAAGACTCTGTGTGCCCAGGGGTATCTACTTTCAATTTCTCTTGGTGGTCTATAGTAATATGAAAGTAATTGGGTTTTATCTATGTTGATCTTGTATCCTGATAATTGACCATATTGTTCAAAGGATTGATCGATTTAGGTAAAGAGTAAGTTGGTTGCCCTAGATCGGGGGTCGGCAACCTGCGGCTCCCGAGCCATTTGTGGCTCTTTCACCTCTGTGCTGCGGCTCCCTGTGGCTTTGGGAAATAATTGGTCAGTATTTAATTAAAATGTATTTTATGTTAGTTTGTTAGCTTTTGAAATGTAATTATGGTGATCTTGTACAACCTAAGTGTAGCGACACATTTCCTGCCACATCATAAAACGGCTCACAATTAGCCAGCATTCCGGCTAAGGGAGATAGCCTACGGGGGTTTGTGAGTACGCGTCTTTTGCAGCATCTGCGTCCATGGGGGCTGGGTTGAGGGAAGCTGAAAAGCAAGGCTGTTTAGTTCGAATAAAGCTATCTTTGACTGCAGTTTACTGACACCGCTACAACGTGTTTTTATCGCTGGCTGTCCAGACGGAAGGTGCTGAAACGCTTTGTCGCGTGTCTGAAAGAAGTGAAAACTTTCCTGGGCAGCAAAGGGCTCACCTTTCCTGAGCTGGAACAGCCAGAGTGGCTGGAAAAGCTACACTTCATGGTAGACATGACAGCGCACCTGAACACGCTGAACACAGCTCTTCAGGGGAAAGGACGTACAGCCCTGCACATGTTGGAGGATGTTTTGGCATTCGAGCGCAAGTTGACAGTGCTTGCCAGAGATTTACAGAAAGGCACTTTGTCTCACTTCCCCAATTTGAGAGAGTTCAAACAAGGTCACGACATGATAATTTCGGAGTATTTACATTCTGCAATCATCGCAATGCAAACATCGTTTGGGAAACGCTTCTGTGAGTTCAGAGAGGAAAAAAACACATTATCCTTCCCGGTCACTCCCTTAAGCATCGATCCTTCCCTACTGAATACGACTGCATTGGCAGGTGTGAGTCAACCTGATCTTGAGATGGAACTGGCCGACATAGCCGACAAAGACATATGGGTGTCCAAGTTTAGACGCTTGACAGCAGACCTTGAAGATGTTGCCCGTCAGAAGGCCGTTCTTGCTCAGAAACACAAATGGAGTGATATTGAAAACCTCACAGATGACAGCTTGCGATCCTGTGTAAAGATGAAGGTGACATCATACAGCCCTGATGTGCAGACGCTGTGCGCTGAGGTCCAGGAGCAGAAATCCCATTAACCAAGTATGATAAATATTTTAATTGCCTATTATTTTACTTACATTCATATTTTTTCATTGTTCAGTGAAATAGTCCTTTCATTTTTCAGGATGACAGCTGGCTGACGTTATTTTTGGTTTGCTGCTGGCGGAAAATTTAAGTTCGGCGTTTTTCATAAATACAAGAAGGACTCAAATAGACATTGAATATTTTACTTAAAAGTAACTTTCAACCCAACGTCTTTTTTTCGGAGTTCAAAATGTTTTTGTTGCATGCAGAAATGTAATTTCGTTTTCTCTGCAGGAGTTCATCAATTTCATAAATGCAACACATTATAGTTTGTTTATACATAGCATAAAGGCAAAAAAAAACGTTGTATGCAGTGTTATTTCATTTTAAATGTCAAACGGGTTTTGCGGCTCCCAGTGTTTTCTTTTCTGTGGGAAACGGGTCCAGGTGGCTCTTTCAGTGGTAAAGGTTGCTGACCCCTGCCCTAGATAGATCAAAATGTCATCCGCATAACAAGCCAATTTATGCTCTGTCCCTTTAATAGTAATTCCCGATACCTTCATTTTGTCTGATGTATTGAGCTAATGGTTCCAGATATAACACGGAGTAGTGGTGACCATGCACAACCCTGTCTCGTGCCCCTTTCTAGGGTAAGACTACTTGATAAATATCCATTGATTTTAATCCTAGCAGTAGGATTGTCATATAGTGTCTGTATAGTTTTAATAATTGTGTCTTGGAAACCAAATCTATATAAAACTCTGTAAAGAAAATTCCAATTAACCGAATCAAATGCTTTTTCAGCGTCCATGCTTATCACTATTGCTTCGATTTTATTTTTTTGTATATGATCCATAATGTGAAGTGTCTTTCGTATATTGTCTTGTGTCTGATCGTTACGTATCAGTATGGGTAGAAACTCCTTTAATTGTTTGGCCATGATGGAGGTAAATAACCTATCATCTACATTAAGAACAGATATTGGTCTAAATGACCCGCATTCCATTTTATCCTTGCCTTCTTTCAGTATAGCTGAGATTATTACTTCCTTCCAACTGGGTGGCATTTGTGCCTTTTTTAGAGCCCAGTTCAGTGTGGGGAGTAAAACAGGAATTAACTCATTTTTAAATTCTTTGTACCACTCTGCCATATACCCATCTGATCTTGGTGACTTGCTTAACTTAAGCCTACTAAGTTTTTAATTCAACTTCAGGTATGTCAGCAGTCATCGTTCTATTTTGTTCTTCGCTTAAAATGGGTAACTCTAGAGAATTCAAGAAGGTGTCAGTTTGGGTTATGCTTCCCTCTGGAACTTCCGAATATAGCGTTTTGTAAAACACTTCAAAAGCTTCTTGAATTTCACTTAGCTTATTTTTTATCATTTTCATTCTTGGGTCCCTAATTCTATGAATTGTATCTTCTGCTATCTTTTTTTCAGTTTCCACGCCAGTATTTTCATAGATTTTGATCCACTTTCATAATGTCTCTGTTTCAGAAACATTAAGTTTTTCCTGATAACTGGAAAGCCAAATTATTTATTTCATTCCTAATTCTTTTAAAATGTATCCTGTGCCAAATTCAATTTGTGTTTTTTCTCTAGTTCCTTCAGCCTATTTTGTAATTCCTCTCATGTTTTATTCCTTATTTTTTTCTTATATGAAGATATCGCTATAATTTTCCCTCTTAAAACCACCTTTAGAGTATCCCATAAAATGGGAGGTGAAAGCTCTCCATTATCAATAAATTCTAAGTAGAGACCAATTTCCAAGATGGCGGCACGACGCAGCTTGCAGCAGCCACTCCAGAGCTGATTATCTGTTATTTATGAAGTGGGGTGCCGTGCACAATCATAATCGACTGAAAACGGACGTGGAAACACGGAGGAACATCGGGAAATCTCCAGGAAGACCTTCTTTGTTGCTGCTGCTGCTGTGAGGTCCAGGACTCTGTTGAGAAGAACAAGCCTCCAAGTCCTCGGGGCCGCGCTGCCAACGGCCATTGGTGGGGCCATCTTAATACGCTCGGTAGAGGATGGTGCTCAGAGAAGCTGTGCCGGAGGGGATGGTCGTCGGCTCAGAGGTTTGACGGACTCGGAGTTTTGCTGCAGTCATGTCACTTTCGTTGTGTGCTGTGTCTGCAAGGCTGAGTCGGGCGGCGCCGTGGAAGTCCATAGCGGGGGTATTCCCTTCTGCCAACAGACTCGCCATCCCACGCCAAGCTACAAGCTATGCACAACGGTGGACAATCTTGGATTAGAGGGTACAAGCTATGCACAAGAGTGGACGATCCTGGACTGGAGGGTATGAACCATGCAGAAGGGTGGAAAATCCTGGGTGGGAGGGTATGAGCTATGGTGGACAATCCTGAATTAGAGGGTAGGAGTTACGTAGAGAGGATGGACTATCCTGGATTAGTGTGTATAATCTATGCAGAGAGGTGGGAGAATCCTGGATTAGTGGGTATGAGCTATGCAGAGAGGTTGGACACTCACTGAATTGTTTTCCCTGGTGTCACAGGTTGTTGCATGACCACAAGACATAGGAGCAGAATTAGGCCATTTGGCCCATCAAGTCTGCTCCACCATTTAATCATGGTTAATCCTTTTCTCCCCTTCATTACATAACATCCAATCCAGTATAGCTGATCCTCTAGTAGGCTGAACGACAAACTGCTCTAAAAAAAACCTGGGAGGCAACATACCATCTAGGTGTCCCGTCCACTGAATCTCCTGTCTATTCCTCTTACTACTGAGTCCCCTCTCACTACCACTCCCCTCTTCTCACTTTTCTTTCTGCACCACAGACCCATGCTCAGTGCCAGTAAAGTGGTCTTTGTGGCATTCCCCGGTGTAGTATTGATGTGACTCATACACCGCAATATACTGAACAACCACGTTTATTCACCAGACCTCCATTTTCTATTAACCTCCGTTCTGACGTCATACACATCCTGACCTATGAATACTGACACAGTACATTACATCCCCCTTCTCAAGATTTTTTTTAACAACACTGAATTGCCAAAACAATGCCTTTCTTACACTGCAACAGACATGACATAAACCAAAAACATCTTAACTTCTTATACTGTATTCTACATTGTATCTTACAATACTAACAGCAGTATATTTTCCTTTACTAACATAGATTAATAAACCTTTTATTTCACACCTTGGAACTTATAACATGTGTGACCTTGCCTCAAACTGTGTGAGACTGTAGGTAAATCTAGTCTCTGTAGCTAGCTAAAAGTTTGATTTGTCTCCCAGACTGTGTGCGATACAACTGTGACTGTGCTTGTCCTTCAGAGTCAGTTTCTGAAGACCAGAGTGTTCATCAGTCCACAGTTAGAGAAACTGTCTACAAATAGAGAAAATTCAGTACTGTTGCTACTCTCCCTAGGAGTGGACATCCTGCAAAGATCACAAGTGCAATGCTGAAGGAAAATAGAGCCCAATGGTAACAGCAAAAGACATACAGAAATCACTGGAACTTGCTAAACTCTGTGTCCACTGTAAGAAAAATACTGAACAAGAATAGTGTTCATGGAAGGACACCACTGAGGAAACCACTAGGCTCCTGAACATCTCAAGTTTGCAAAAGACCATCTGCATGTTCCACAACGCTTCTAGGACAATATCCTGTGGACAGATGAGACAAAAGTTGAACTTTTCGGCAGGAATGCACACTGCTATGTTTAGAGGGGAAAGGGCACTGCACGCCATCACCTCAACCCAACTGTGAAGCCTGGTGGAAGGAACATCATGGTTTGGGGCTTTATTACTGCCTCAGGGCCTGAAGAGTTTACAATCATTTGAGGGCACAATGATTTTAAAAACTATATACTGTAAAAACATTTTACAGGAGAAGGTCAGAGCACCAGTCCAACACCTGAAGCTCAATAGAAGTTGGATGATGCAACAAGACAACAATCGAAACACAAGAGTAAATCAACAGAATGGTTTAAGAAGAAAAAAAATTGTGTTTTGGAATGGCCAAGTCAGAGTCCAGACTTTAACCCAATTGAGATGAGGGCTGTTCATGCAAGGTATCCCAGGAATATTGATGAACTGAAACAGTTTTGTATGGAGGAGTGGTCTAAAATTCTTCCTGCCATTGTGCAAGTTTGATCAACAGCTACATGAAACGTTTTTGGTGGAGGTTATTGCTGCTAAAGGAGATTCTACCAGTTATTAAATACAAGGGTTCACATACTTTTTGCAGCCCGGACTGTGAATGATTAAACAATGTGTTCAAGAAAGACATAAAAAGTGTAATTGTTTGTGCAGTTTGTATTAGTTTAGGAAGATCGTGACTTAGATGTCAAGACCAGATGACATTTTATGAGTAATTAATGCAGAAAACCAGGTAACTGCAAAGGCTTCACAAACTTTTTCTAGGAACTGTACCATGAAATAACAAGATGAAGAGTTCTTAAAGTGAGACCATCGTTTGTGGGAACACCAGAAATCGAATCCCCTTTTATTCAACAGCTTGATGGTTGAGGGTTAAGAACTGTTCTTGAACCTGGTGGTTCGAGTCCTGAGACTCCTGCACCTTCTAACTGATGGCAGCAGTGAGTAAAGAGCATGGCCTGGGTGGTGAGGATGAATGGTTGCTGCTTTTCTACAATGCTTCATGTAGACGTGCTCAATGGTTTTCCTGTGATGTATTGGGCTGAATCCACTGCCTTTTGTAGGGATTTCCGCTCAAAGGCATTGGTGTTCCCATACCAGGCTGTAATGCAGCCAGTCAGCACACTTTCCACTACATATCTATAGAAGTTTGCCAAGGATTTTGATGACATGCTGGATCTCTGCAGACTCCTGAGGAGGCGGAGGCACTGTTGTGCTTTCTTCAGAGTTATATTTATATGATGGATCCAGGACATGTTCTCTGAGATAGTGACACACAGGAATTTAAAGTTACTGATCCTCTCCACCTCTGATCATCGAGTGAGGACAGGGTCATGGACCTGTGGTTTCCATCTCCTGAAGTCTACAATCAGTTCCTTGGTTTTATTGACATTGAGTGGAGGTTGTTGTTATTACATCACTCATCCCTACTTTCCATCTCTCTCCTGTATGCTGATTCGCCACCCACTTTGATGCAGCCCATAATATTTCAGCATTGGATCACTTGTGTACTGAAAATGACATGAAACCAGGGAGACTGGGGATGTTCATGTGGTGTGCAGGAGGAATGTAGTCAGGATATATAGTCAGTTTTTATCCAAGGATACAGGAGTCTATAACTAGATGACAAACTCAAGGTGAAAGGGTAAATATTTAAATTTCTCAGGAAGCTACCAGAGATGACAAAGGTAGTCTAATCACAGCGCTTAAGCAGCAGCTGATTGGTACAAGGGAATATGGGATTAGCATTGATGATCTCAGTGTGTGGATGAGTTTCCCTCCTCCCTGCTCTCTACAGTACATCTACACCCCATGACTGACTCTTCAATCAGTCCTCCCTGCTCTTGACAGTACATCTACCCCGTGACTGACTCTTCAATCACTCCTCCCTGCTCTCTACATCTGTTCCCTGCAGTACCTGACCATAAATCCATAAGACACAGGGGTAGAATGAGGCCATTTGGCTCATTAGACTGCTCCACCATTCCAACATCGCTTTATTTTCCCTCTCAATTCTATTCACCGGCCTTCTCCACATAACCTTTGATGCCCCTGTCTAATCAAGAACCTGTCAACCCCTGCTTTACCCAATGACTTGGGTATATTTATTGCCTAAGGCAATAAATTCCACAGATTCAATATCCTCTGCTAGTAGGTATCCCTCTCTTCAGAGTGTGTGTCCTCTGGTGCTCAACTCCCCAAATATAGGGAACATTTTTTCCACATCCACTCTATCCAGGCCTTTCCATGTTCAGTAAGTTTCAATGACCATTCAATCAATGTAAGTATTTTCTCTTTATTCACTCCAGTGAACCCCTTCTGATTTTATTTGCAAAGTTAAAAGTCATTCGTGCCTGAATATGCTGTCTTCAGAATGGACACAGCTGAATGAGGGGAAGATTTATGGAATTTTAAATTAATTAGTTAAATCCAATTAAGTTTAGTTTTAAAGTTAATTTACTTATAAAATTTTAGCCTCTTGTGTACTTTTCTGTTGAGGTGGTCAACTTGGGTAAAAGGATATCTATATGAGATGCCATTTACAAATATTTGGAAGTCATGGTGCTGCTCAAGTACCTCAGACCATGTGACCTAAATATTATTCTGTAATGAGAGGAAGTAATGGTACTTGGAGACTAAAACTAAAATAAGTCAAAATCAACATGGTCTCTGTAAAGGGAAACCTTGCCTGACAAATCAGTTAGATTTCTTTGAGGAAGTAACGAACAGGGTTCACAAAGGAAAGGGCAGTGGATGTCATTTACTTGGATTTTCAGAAGGCACTTGATAGGGTACCTCACATGAGGCTGCTTAACAAGATAAAATCCTATAATTATAGGAAAGATATTGGTGTGGATAGAGGAAAGGCTGATAGTGAGTGGGAATAAAATGGGCCTTTCCTGATTGGCTCTAATGACTAGTGGTGCTCCTCAGGGGTCTGTATTGGGACCGCTACATTTCACATTGTTTGTCAATTATTTAGATAATGGAATTAATGTTTTTGCAGCAAAGTTTGCAGATGATACAGATAGGTGGAGGGGTAGGTAGTGCTGAGGAAGCAATACTATTGCAGCAGGGCTCAAGGCAAATTTTAAGAATGGTCAAAGAGTAGCAGATGGAATACAGTGTTGGGAAATGCATGGTAAAGCATTTTGGTAAAAGGAACAGGAGTTAAGAAGCCTCATACAAGATTCCCAGAAGGTTAATTTACAGGTTGAGTCTGTGGTAAAGAAGGCAAATGCAATGTTGCCATTTATTTCAAGGGGAATAGAATCTGAAAGCAAGGAGGTAATGCTGAAGCTTCTTAAGACAGTAGTCAGGCTGCATTTGGAGTATTGTCAACAGCTTTGGGCCCCATATCTCAGAAAGGATGTGCTGTCATTGGAGAGAGTCCAGAGGAGGTTCACGACGCTGATTCCGGAATGAAGGGTTAACATATGATGAGCATTTGGCAGCTTTGTGCCTGTACTCACTGGAATTTAGAAGAATGCGTGGGGCTCTCATTGAAACCTACCAAATGTTGAAAGGACTATATAGGGTAGATGTGGAGAGGATGTTTGTAGTGATGGGAGTATCCAGAACCAGAGGATACAGCCTCAAAATTGAGGGTGATCTTTTAGAACAGAGGCAAAGAGGATCTTTTTTTAGCCAGAGAGTATCTGTGGAACATTCTGCCACAAGCTGCAGTGGAGGTCAAGTCAGTGGGTATATTTAAGGTGGAAGTTGATAAGACTCCTGATTGGTCAGGGCATCAAAGGATATGGTGAGAAGGCAGAGGTATTGTGTTTTATCGTCTAACACTGAAGCTCTCAATGGTCTGGGACCAGAATACATCATAGAATTGTGCTCAAACTCTTAAGGTCTTTTTCCACCAGTCTATATAACCATATAACAATCACAGCACAGAAACAGGCCATCTCAGCCCTCCTAGTCCGTGCCGAACTCTTAATCTCACCTCGTCCCACCTACCCACACTCAGCCCATAACCCTCCACTCCTTTCCTGTCCATATACCTATCCAATTTTACCTTAAATGACACAACTGAACTGGCCTCTACTACTTCTACAGGAAGCTCATTCACACAGCTATCACTCTCTGAGTAAAGAAATACCCCCTCCTGTTTCCCTTAAACTTCTGCCCCCTAACTCTCAAATCATGTCCTCTCATTTGAATCTCCCCTACTCTCAATGGAAACAGCCTATTCACGTCAACTCTATCTATCCCTCTCAAAATTTTAAATACCTCGATCAAATCGCCCCTCAACCTTCTACGCTCCAATGAATAGAGACCTAACTTGTTCAACCTTTCTCTGTAACTTAAGTGCTGAAACCCAGGTAACATCCTAGTAAATCGTCTCTGCACTCTCTCTAATTTATTGATATCTTTCCTATAATTCGGTGACCAGAACTGCACACAATATTCCAAATTTGGCCTCACCAATGCCTTGTACAATTTTAACATTACATCCCAACTTCTGTACTCAATGCTCTGATTTATAAAGGCCAGCGTTCCAAAAGCCTTCTTCACCACCCTATCTACATGAGACCACCTTCAGGGAACTATGCACTGTTATTCCTAGATCTCTCTGTTCCACTGCATTCCTCAATGCCCTATCATTTACCCTGTATGTTCTATTTGGATTATTCCTGCCAAAATGTAGAACCTCACACTTCTCAGCATTAAACTCCATCTGCCAACGTTCAGCCCATTCTTCTAACTGGCATAAATTTCCCTGCAAGCTTTGAAAACCCACCTCATTATCCACAACACCTCCTACCTTAGTATCATCGGCATACTTACTAATCCAATTTACCACCCCATCATCCAGATCATTTATGTATATTACAAACAACATTGGGCCCAAAACAGATCCGAGGCACCCTGCCAGTCACCGGCCTCCATCCCGATAAACAATTATCCACCACTACTCTCTGGCATCTCCCATCTAGCCACTGTTGAATCCATTTTATTACTCCAGCATTAATACCTAACAACTGGACCTTCTTAACTAACCTTCCATGTGGAACTTTGTCAAAGGCCTTGCTGAAGTCCATATAGACTACATCCACTGCCTTACCCTCGTCAACATTCCTCGTAACTTCTTCAAAAAATTCAATAAGGTTTGTCAAACATGACCTTCCACGCACAAATCCATGCTGGCTACTCCTAATCAGATCCTGTCTATCCAGATAATTATAAATACTATCTCTAAGAATACTTTCCATTAATTTACCCACCACTGATGTCAAACTGACAGATGGATAATTGCTAGGCTTACTTCTAGAACCCTTTTTAAACAATGGAACCACATGAGTAATACGTCAATCCTCCGGCACAATCCCCGTTTCTAATGACATCTGAAAGATCTCTATCAGAGCTCCTGCTATCTCTACACAAACTTCCCTCAAGGTCCTGGGGAATATCCTGTCAGGACCCGGAGATTTATCCACTTTTAAATTTCTTAAAAGCGCCAGTACTTCCACCTCTTTAATTGTCATAGGTTCCATAACTTCCTTACTTGTTTCCCACACCTTACACAATTCAATATCCTTCTCCTTAGTGAATACTGAAGAGAAGAAATCGTTCAAAATCTCTCCCATCTCCCTCGGCTCCACACATAGCTGACCACTCTGATTCTCTAAGGGACCAATTTTATCCCTCACTATCCTGTAGAAACCTTTCGGATTTACTTTCACCTGATTTGCCAAACCAACCTCCTATCTTCTTTTAGCTTTTCTAATCTCTTTCTTAAGATTCCTTTTACATTCTTTATACTCCTCGAGCAATTCCTTTACTCCATGCTGCCTATATCTATTGTAGACATCACTCTTTTTCCGAATCAAGTTTCTAATATCCCTTGAAAACCATGGGGCTTTCAAACCTTTAACCTTTCCTTTCAACCTAACAGGAACATCAAAATTCTATACCCTCATAATTTCACCATTAAATGACCTCCATTTCTCTATTACATCTTTCCCATAAAACAACTTGACCCAATCCACTCTCTCTAAATCCCTTCGCATCTCCTCAAAGTTAGCCTTTCTCCAATCAAAAATCTCAATTCTAGGTCCAGTCCTGTCCTTCTCCATAATTATATTGAAGTTAATGCTATTGTGATCACTGGACCCGAAGTGCTCCCCAACACATACATCTGTCAGCTGACCTATCGCATTCCCTAACAGGAGATCCAACACTGCCCCATCTCTAGACGGTACTTCTATGTATTGTTGCAAAAAACTATCCTGCACACATTTCACAAACTCTAAACCATCCAGCCCTTTTACAGAATGAGCTTCCCAATCTACGTGTGGAAAATTAAAAACTCCCACAATCACCACCTTGTGTTTACTACAAATATCTGCTATCTCCTTACACATTTGCTCTTCCAACTCACGCTCCCCATTAGGTGGCCTATAAAACACTCCTATCAGTGTTACTGCACCTTTCCCATTCCTCAATTCCACCCAAATAGTCTCCCTAGAGGAGCTCTCTAATCTATCCTTCCAAAGTACCGCCATAAGATTTTCTCGGACAAGCAATGCAACACCTCCTCCTCTGGCCCCTCCTACTCTATCACACCTGAAGCAACTAAATCCAGGAATATTTAGTTGCCAATCACACCCTTCCTGCAACCATGTTTCACTAATAGCTACAACATCATAATTCCAGGTATCAATCCACTCTTTAAGCTCATCCACCTTTCTTACAATGCTTCTAGCATTAAAATAGATACATTTAAGATACTCTCCACCTCCTCCTCTCTTTTCATCCCTAACAATGCATTCAAATTTATTATCCTTTTCTTTCTTCTCCCCTACATCTTCAGGCTGAGCGCATCCCTTCTCCATCACCTGCCTTTCCTCCCTCACACAGTCTACTTACTTGCTCTCCTGGTGAACTAACCTCCTCTCCCATAGTTTCCTCAAATTGATTCCCGCCCCCCCATCTTACTAGTTTAAAGTCTGCCCTGTAGCCCTAGCAAACCTCCCCGCTAGGATATTGATCTCCCCAGGATTCAAGTGTAACCCGTCCTTCTTGAACAGGTCACGCCTGCCCCAGAAGAGGTCCCAATGATCCAGAAACTTGAATCCCTGACCCCTGCTCCAATCCCTCAGCCACGCATTCATCCTCCACCTAATTCCATTCCTACTCTCACTGTCGCGTGGCACAGGCAGTAATCCCGAGATTACTACCTTTGCAGTCCTTCTTCTTAACTGCCTTCCTAGCTCCCTGTACTCTCGTTTCAGGACCTCTTCCCCTTTCCTACCTATGTCATTGGTACCTACATGTACCACGACCTCCGGCTCCTCACCCTCCCACTTCAGGATATCTTGGACACGATCAGAAACGTCCCGAACCCTGGCACCAGGGAGGCAAACTACCATCCGGGACTCCCGATCACCTCCACAGAACGGCCGGTCTGAACCCCTGACTATCGAGTCCCCTATTACTATGGTCCTCTTTCTTCTATCCCTACCCTTCTGAGCTACAGGGCAGTCCTCTGTGCCGGAGGCCCAGCCACTGTCACTTCCTCCAGGTAGGCTGTCCCCCCCAACAGTACTCAAACATGAGTACTTATTGTCAAGGGGTACAGCCACTGGGGTACTCTCTAGTACCTGCCTCTTCCCCTTCCTGACCGTGACCCACCTATCTGCTTCCCGTGGCCCCGGAGTGATCACCTGCCTGTAACTCCTCTCTATCACCTCCTCACTCTCCCTGACCAGGCAAAGGTCATCGAGCTGCAGCTCCAGTTCCCTAACTCGGTCCCTCAGGAGCTGCAGTTTGGCCCACCTGGCGCAGATGTGGACGTCCGGGAGGCTCGGAGACTCCAGGATCTCCCACATCCGACACAGAGAACAACAAGCTGCCCTCACCCTAAAAGATAAGCCTACTGTGCCCTCTTCCGCCTAAGCCCTCTGAGCCCAAGCCCTACACTCTGTTCCCGGCTCGCTCCACTGCCCGCAAACAAAGCTGCCCACTGCTTAAGGCTGCGTTCTTTTTATATCTTCCCTCCTTCCCAGGCCTCCTTCGTGCGCCTGCGCAGTCCCACCTCTCAGAATTCCGATCTGAGAAGCAATTTGAAAATGGCCGCTGCCGCACTTCTTCTCAAAGCCTCGCTGTCTTCTTCCTTAAAATTCTCTTAAAGTCTCTTAAATTTAAACCATCACTGTCAAGGATAATTGGCAGGTCAGCTTTTTTGAACTATGTTCTTAAGTTGCAGAATTCAACTCCCAAGTGTGCATCCAACTTCAACTCCTGACTGACAAGGGCAAGGAGCTGGAGCTAGATGCCTTCACGACTATCAGGGAGATTGAAAACTTCATAGAGGCTGAACACTCAGCATGCAGGCTTCACTTCGAGAGAACTAGAAACTGCCTAGAATTTCTCTACCGCATAGCCCTCTATTTTTCAAAACTCCATGTACCTAATTAAGAACACTGTCGCCAGCAGTGTATTCCATGCACCCACCACTGTGTGGAAAACTTACCCCTGACATCCTCTTTGTACCTACTTCCAAGCAGCTTAAAAGTATGCCTCCTCAAGTTAGCCATTTCAGCCCTGGAAAAAGCCTCTTGCTATCAAAGTAAGGATGTAAGACTGAGGCTTTATAAGGCATAGATCAGACTGCACTTTGAGTACTGTAAGCAGTTTTGGGCCCTACATCTAAGAAAAAATGTGCTGGCATTGGAGAGCATCTAAAGCAGGTTAACAAGAATGAAAGATTAAACATATGAGGACCATTTGATTGCTCTGGGTCTGTAATCAATGAAGTTTAGAAGAATGAGGAGGAAGAATGTCATTGAAACCTATCAAACATTGAAAGGCCTAGATAGAGAGGATGTGAAGAGGATGTTTCCGATAGTGGGGGAGTCGAGCACTCGGAATCGAGGGACATCCATTTAGTACAGATACGAGGAGGAATTTCTTTAGCTAGAGGATGGTTAATCTGTGGAATTCAATGCCACAAATGACTGTGGAGGCCAAGACTTTGGGAATATTTAAAGTGGAGGCTGATAGGTTTATCACAAACAAGATAAAATCTCAGATGCTTGAAATCCGAGCAACACACAAAGTGCTGGAAGAACTCAGCAGGCCAGGCAGCATCTATGGAAAAAAGTATAGTCAGGCTGAGACCCTTCAGCAGGACTGGAGAATAAAAGATGAGTAGATTTGAAAGGTTGGGGTGGAGAGAAAAAAAAACAGGCAATAGGTGAAACTGAAGGGGAGTGATGAAGCAAAGAGCTAGGAAGTTGATTGGTGAAAGAAACAAAAGGTCATGGAAGAAAGAAGGGGGGAGGAATATCAGAGGGAGGCAATGGGCAGGCAAGGAGATAAGGTAAGAGAGGAACAAGGTGATGGGAAATGCTGAAGGGTGGAGACATTTCTGGATGGTTGAGAAATCAATGTTCATGCCATTAGGTTGGAGGCTACCCAAACGAAATATGTATTGTACCTCCAACCTAAGTGTGGCCTTATCCAACAGTGGGGGAGGCCATGGATGGACATAGCGGAATGGGAAGTGGAATTAAAATGGGTGGCCACTGGGAGCTGCCACTTTAGAGGTAGGGTTAGCCTGTTTCTTCTGCCGGACGGAGTGTAGCTTCTCGGCAAAGCATTCTCCCAATCTACGTCAGTCTCACCGATGTACAAGAGGCTGTGGATGCTGCCTGGCCCGCTGAGTTCCTCCAGCATTTTGTGCGCGCTGTTAGGTTTATTTTTGTCTTTTTATTTTATTCTTTTACTTCATTTTCATCTTTATACTTTCGTCAGATTGTAAATCTTTTTGATCTATACTGTCTGTATGAAAAGTGCATGATAAATAAGTTATCATTAACTCTAAGTGTTGCTTTGAATCTACAATTCTGAAATGTCACTGGTGAGAGTTGATTGGCAGCTGTTGAGAACTTTCTGGCAGGTTGTTAAGTAAACATAAGACCATAAGACAGAGAAACAGAATTAGGCCTTTCAGCCTAGCAACTCTACTCCATCACTTAATCATGGCTGATCCTGGATCCCATTCAAACCCATGACACCTGCACTCTCACCATACCCCTTGATGCCCTGACCAATCAGGAAGCTATCAATTTCGGCTTTGAATATACCCACGGACTTGGCCGCCACCACAGTCTGTAGCAGAGCATTCCACAGATTCACGATGCTTTGGCTAAAAAAGTTCCTCCGTACTTCTGTTCTAAAAGGTTGCCCCTCAGTTTTGAGGCTGTGCCCTCTAGTCCCTACCATAGGAAACATCCTCTCCACATCCACCTTATCTAGTCCTTTCAATATTCGGTAGGTTTCAAATAGATCCTCACGCATTCTTCTAAATTCCAGTGAGTACAGGCCCAAAGCTGCCAAATGCTCCTCATATGATTTCCAGAATCATCCTAATGAACTTCCTCTGGACTCTCTCCAATGACAACAAATCCTTTGAGATATGGGGCCCAAAGCTGTTGACAATACTCAAAGTGAAGCCTGACCAGTATCTTATAAAGGCTCAGCATTATCTCCTTGTATTTATATTTTATTCCCCTCAAAATAAATGTCAACATTGCATTTGCCTTCTTTACCACAAACTTAACCTGTAAATTAACCTTCTGGGAGTCTTGCAC
Organism: Hypanus sabinus; assembly: GCF_030144855.1. Classification (NCBI taxonomy): domain Eukaryota; kingdom Metazoa; phylum Chordata; class Chondrichthyes; order Myliobatiformes; family Dasyatidae; genus Hypanus; species Hypanus sabinus. The sequence goes on from NC_082719.1 coordinate 108,384,538, forward strand.
AAGGACTCCTTGGTCCCTCTGCACTACAGATATTTGAATTCTCCCCATTTAGATAATTGCCTGCACTAATATTCCTTTTACCAAAATGCATTATCATACATTTTCCAACACTGTTCCATCTGCCACTTTGTTGCCAAGTCTTCCAATTTGTCTAAGTCCTGCTACAATCTCATAGCTTCCATAGCACTACCTTCCCCAACACCGATCTTCATAATCATCTACAAACTTTGCCACAAAGCCATCAATTCCATTGTCTAAATAATTGATAAACAATGTGAAAAGCAGCGGTCCCAATACAGACCCCTGAGGAACATCACTAGTCACTGGCGAACAACCAGAAAAGGCCCCCTTTATTCCCACTCAATGCCTCCTGCTTTTCAGCCATTCCTCTATCCATGCCAGTAGCTTTCCTGTAACAACATAGGATTTTATCTTGTTAAGCAGCCTCATGTGAGACACCTTATCAAACACCACTGAAAATCCAAGTAAATGAAATTCACTGCTTCTCCTTTGTCCACCCTGTTTGTTATTTCCTCGAAGAACTCTAACAGATTTGTCAGGCAAGATTTCCCTGACAGAAACCATGCTGACTTTGACTTATTTTATCATTCATCTCCTGGTACCCCAAAACCTCATCCTTAATAATAGACTCCAACATTTTCCCAACCACTGAGATTCCTCTCTGGAGTGACATTTGCAATTTTTCAGTCCTCCAGGACCATGCCAGAATCAAGTAATTCTTGAAAGATCATGACCGATGCATCCATTATCTCTTCAGCAACCACTCTCAGGACTCTGGGATGTAGTCCATCTGGTCCAGGTGACCTACCCACCACAGGACCTTTCAGTTTACCTATTTGTAATAGCAATGGCATTCACTTCTGCTCCCTGACATTCACAGACTTCAGATGCATAGCTCGTGCCTTCCACCGTAAAGACTGAAGCAAAGTACCCATTCAGTTCACCTGTCATTTCTTTGTCCCCCATCACTACCTCACCAGCATCATTTTCCAGTGGTCCAATATCAACTCTCACCTTTTTACTCTTTACATTACAAAAAACTTTTTGTATCCTGCTTTATATTATTGGCTAGTTTGCCCTCACTTCATCTTTTCCATATAGTTTATTTAGTTGCCTTTGTTGGATTTTAAAAGCTTCCCAATAATCCAGTCTTGCTACCTCATATGCCCTTTCCTAGGCTTTTGTGCAGTCCTTAACTTCCCTTGTCAGCCATGGTTGCCTCACCCTGCTATTTGAGAACAACTACTTCATTGGAACAGATCCATTTTGCACCTTAGAACATAGAATATGACAGCACAGTACAGGCCCTTCAGCCCTCCATGTTGTGCTGACCCATATAATCCTTTAAAAAAAGTACTAAACCCACACTACCCCATAACCCTCCATTTTTCTTTCATCCATGTGCCTGTCCAAGAGGGTCTTAAATACCCCTAATCCCCTAATATCTTAGCCTCCACCACTATCCCTGGCAAATCAATCCAGGCACTCACAACCCTCTGTGTAAAAAACTTAACCCTGATGTCTCCCCTAAACTTCCCTCCCTTAATTTTGTACATATGCCCTCTGGTGTTTGCTATTGGTGCCCTGGGAAACAGGTACTGACTATCCATCCTATCTATGCCTCTCATAATCTTGTAGACCTCTATCAAGTCCCCTCTCATTCTTCTATGCTCCAAAGAGAATAGTCCCAGCTCTGCTAACCTTACTTCATATGACTTGTTCTCCAAACCAGACAACATCCTGGTAAATCTCCTCTGCACCCTCTCCATAGCTTCCACATCCTTCCTATAATAAGGTGACCAGAATTGAACATAATACTCTAAGTGCAGTCTCACCAGAGATTTGTAGAGTTGCAACATGACCCCTCTACTCTTGAACTCAATCCCCCTGTTAATGAAGCCTAGCATCCCATAGGCCTTCTTAACTACCCTATCATCCTGTGCAGCGACCTTGAGGGATGTATGGATTTGAACCCCAAAGTCCCTTTGTTCATCCACACTCTTAAGTAACTGACCATTAATCCTGTACTCAGTCTTCTGGTTTGTCCTTCCAAAATGCATCACCTCACACTAGTCCAGATTGAAATTCATCTGCCATTTTTCTGCCCAACTCTGCAGCCTGTCTATATCCTCTTGTATCCTTCGACAACCTACAGCTCCATCCACAGCTCCTCCAACCTTCGTGTCATCCGCAAACTTACTCACCCATTCTTCCGCCTCTGCATCCAGGTCATTTATAAAAATCACAAATTGCAGGGGTCCCAGGACAGATCCCTGCGGCACTCCACTAGTCACTGAACTATTGAACTATTCATAAAAACTTCAGCCATCTCTGCTCTGCCATCATCCCTGCCAGTATCCTCCTCCAATCCACCTGGGCAAGCTCCTCTCTCATGCTTCTGTAGTTCCCTTTATTCCACTGCGATAGAGTGAATTATGTTTCTCCCTCTCAAATTCCAGTATGAACTTAATCATACTATGATCACTGTCTCCTAAGGGTTCCTTTATGCTAAGCTCCCTAAAAAGATCTGGGTTATTACACATCACCCAATCTATGACAGCCTTTCCTCGAGTAGGATCAAACACAAGCTGCTCTAAAAAGCCATCTCGTAGGCATTCAACAAATTCAGAATTAGGTTTATTTTCACCAGCATGTGACATGAAATTTGTTAACTTAGCAGCAATTCAATGCAATATATAATCTAGCAGAGAGAAAAAGATAAAACATAACAAACAAGTAACTCAATTACATATATTCAACAGATTATTTAAAAATGTGCAAAAACAGAAACACTGTATATCAAAAAAGTGAGGTAGTGTCCAAAGCTTCAATGTCCATTTAGGGATCGGATGGCAGAGGGGCAGAGGAGAAATTCCCTCTCTTGCGATCCCACAGCAACCTGATTTTCCCAAACCCTTTGCATATGGAAGTACCCCATTACAACTGTGTTATTACCTTTACTACATGCCTTTGCAATCTCAACACCACATCTTGGCTACTATTTGGAGGCCTTTATATGAGTCCCATAATAGAATTTTTACCCTAACAGTTTCTAAACTCCACCCACAAAGATTCAACATTCTCTGACCCTGTCACCTTTTTCTAAAGATCCATCTCTTACCAACAGAGCTACACCACCGCCTCTGCCTTCCTGTCTGTTCTTTCAACTAAAAGTATATTCTTCGATGTTCAGCTCCCAATGCTGGCCTCCTTTCAGCCATGACTCAGTGACGCCCACAACGTCATACCAACCAATCTCTAACTGCGCCCCAAGCTTGTCTGAATACCAGTGGATTTAAATACAGCACCCTCAGTCCTGCATTCTTCACCCTTATGAATTTTGCCTCTGGTACAATTTAACTCTTTGCTCTGTCTGCATTTATACCCAATCATTGGCTTGTCCACCCTAACATTCATATTACATATTGCATCATCTACTTGTAAACCTGCTGGCTCATCCTCAGCTCGATCACACTTGTTCCTATCCCCCTGCCATATTAATTTAAACCACTCCCAACAGCTTTAGCAAAGCTGCCTGCCAGGGTATTGGTCTGCCTCAGATTAAAGTGCAACACATCCTTTTTGTACAGGTTCCACCTGCCCCAGACAAGGTCCTAATTACCCAGAAATCTGAATCCCTGCCCTACTCCAATTTTTCAGCCACCCATTTATCTGCCAACTCATTCTATTCTCACTGTTGCATGGCACAGGCAGCAATCCCAAGATTATTACCCTTGAAATCCTGCTTCTCAGCTTCCTTCCTAACTCCCTGTATTCTGCTTTTTTCTTCTCATGTCATTGGTACCTATATGTGCCACAACCTCTGTGGTCACCCTCCTTTATCAGATATTGTGGATGTGTTCAGAAAAAATAACGAGTCCTGGCACCTGGGAGGCAAACTACCATCTTTTTTGCAGCCTCAGGATCACCTGTCTGTCACCCTAACTAAAGTCCCCTAACTACTGCCATCCTCTTCATTTCTCTACCCTTCTGAGCCACAGGGCCAGACTCAGTGCCATAGGCACAGCCACTGTTGCTTCCCCTAGGTAGGTTCCCCACCCCGCCGAACAGTAATCAAAATGGAGTACATTTTGTGAGAGGGACAGCCACAGTATCCCATCCCTCTCCTGACAGTCACCTGTAGCCATTCCAGAACAGTCCCACCGATAAGTAGAATGCCCACCCTTGGCCAAGTGGGAAGTTGTAGACACTGCAACTAGGAGGCAGCATGCAAACTAGAGAAGATAGTCTGAGAGCAGCCACTTAGATTTGGGAAGCCTTGAGTTCCTCGAGCTTAATGACTTTCCTACCCCAGATGCTGCCCCTTCCCCTGGACAGTAGTGGCTGTTTCTTCCTCAGGGGATGACGATATGTTGCATGGCTCAATTAGATAATGGAGAGGAGAGTTAAGGGACAAGTAGGAGCCTCTTCCGCTGTAGTTGGTGCATTACTTCTTGGGTTTCATGGTCAAAAACTCACTAGCTGCAGGGCAACATGGAGGGAAAGTGAGAGGAGTAGTGTCATCCATCTTGCACCAAACAGGTGTTAAATGTTTAAAAGCATTATCCCCAAGTTCATCCGAGGAGTATGCCTGGTGCCACAGTTTAAGAACCAAGTTCATTTATCCATACTTGAATACAGACAAACAACATTCCTCTGGGGCCAAAATGCAAAGGGACAATACGGCAAATGAGTACAGGGGAAGGTGTCAGAGAAAGCACTTTCAGTTTGACACATTGGGACTCTTTCTGAGACAAAGGCCTGCACTATGCTGGCAGGATATTTCAACAAGATCCCATCAATTCCATTACAAAAGGGGGGAGAGCATTGTCAGTACTCCCAACATATTGAAACTAATTACTATGGAATCTTTGCTGAAGTGGTTTTTTAAAAAAATGTTGACAGCAAAGCAGATAATGGCAGCAATGAGCAACAAATGTGGTTCAACACAAGGGGTTCTTGTGTTGAACCACAGATACTAGAAATCCAGAGCAACACACACTGCTGGAGGAACTCAGTAGGTCAGGCAGCATTGATGGAAATGAATAGACGGTGACATTTCAGGTGGAGACCCTTCTTCAGAACTGGTTGAAGTAACTTTGACAGTACCAAATGTAGCAAGACATTGAATAAACTGTATGGACATGATCAAATTGCTATTATAGAAATGTGACTGCATAGTGACCAAAGCTGGAAACATTATTCCAGGGCATTAAACATTTGGAAAGGATAGCAAAAAGTACATGGGGAAATACTACTAATAAATAATCATGAAATAGGTATTGCACTTCTAAAAAACACACTTGACTTGCAGATTGCAGTATATATTGAAAAATCCCAGTACAACAAAGTCATAGTAGCAGATAGGAAATATTAAATTTGCAACGGGTCTCCTAAACAGTTGTACAAAATAAAATCAATTCTGCAAGATTGCCAGCCACAACAGCAAGCCTGCAGAATGGGAGTGTTTTAGATTTAGCCAAAAAAAATTATGAGGAATTTGATGAAAAGAGAAAAGAGAACTAGTACACTTGTTGAAGTCATCAAAGTTTCCTGGTTGGTAGGCTGTGCAGGATTCTTGTGCCTATGGGCATCCAATCAAGACCATAAGACAAAGGGGCCAAATTAGGCCACTCAGCCCATCAAGTGCACTCCACCAATCATAGCTGATTTATTATCCCTCAAACCCATTCTCTTACCTTTTTCTCATAACTTTTGATGCCCTAACTAATCAAGAACCTATCAAACTTTATCAAAACCTATCAAAACTGCACATAATAAGACAGACAGCCCAACATGCAAGACAACAAACTGTGCAAATACAAAAAGAAATAAGCAAAAACAATCAAGAATGCGAAATGAAGAGCCCATTCGGTGTTGGGGTGAGTGAAGTTACCTATACTGGTTCAGGACGCTGATGGTTGAGGGGGTAATAACTGTTCCTGAACCCAGTAGTGTGAGTGTTCGGTGTTGGGATGAATGAAGTTTTCCACACTGGTTCAGGTCTCTTGATAGTTGAGGGGTAATAACTGTTCCTGAACCTGGTGGTGAGAGCCCTGAGGCTGCCCGATGGCAGCAGCGAGAGGAGAGTATGAAATAGGTGGTGGGGGTCCCTGATGATGGATGCTGCTTTCCTGACTTGAGGCAGTGAATCTTTGGAATTCACTACCAAAAGGGGCATTTGATAAGGACAGAGCTGCTCGAGGCCCTGTCACTGACTACATTCAAAAGTAAAATCCACAGGCTTTTAGATATGAGAAGTGGTAAGAGTTATCTAGCTGGGACAGGAACATTCGGCTGTGTTAGGTACACAGAAATCAGGTAGCCCGCACCCTGCCCGGCCTTGACATCGTTCCTGAGTCTGGCTGCTGTAACCACTAGAAGGGGCTGCCGTCGGGGTGCTCAGCCGCCGAAGCAACAGCTCGGCCGGTGGGCCGGCGGCCCGAGCCCCGCACAAAGGATCCCTCAAGCCCCGGCCCCCACCCCACGGGCCACAGCCTCGCAAGGCCCGCGAGCCTGTGGCGGTGCCGTGCACTGAGGAAGTGCAGTGCTGCTCGGGCCGGCCTGCGGCAACGCCAGCCGACACCCCCACAATCCCCGGACTCACCTGTGTCGGCGGCGCAGCAGGGTTGAGGTGCGGCGGACTCATTGATGGACAGCCGCGGCCTGACGTCACTGGCCCGCGACTCCGGCCGCCGGCAGTGACGTAACGAGAAGCGTCCACACACGGCACCCGCGCAGGCGCGGCGGGACGAGCACGTGCTCAGCGACGAGGACAAGAGGTGTGAAGCAGGAAGGAAAGGTTGAGGAGGTGAGTGGAGTGAAATAGGATGGTGAGGGAGAGGGGAGATTATTCGCAGTGAAAAGGAAGGTGGGGTGGGGTTGTGAAATAGAGGGTGAGAGAGGGAAGAATATTGGGGTGGGGGTGGGGAGTGAACTGGGATGGTGAGGGAGGGGGTGAAATTGGAGGGTGGGGTTGGGGAGTGAACTGGGATGGTGAGGGAGGGGGTGAAATTGGAGGGTGGGGTTGGGGAGTGAACTGGGATGGTGAGGGAGAGGGGTGAAATTAGAGGGGTTGGGGAAGGGGTGAAAGCAGGATAATGAGAGGGGAAATTATTGGGTTGGGGTGTGAAATAGGAGAATGGGAAGAGGGGGTTTATTGGGTGTGAAATAGGAAGTTGGGGTTAGGGGATCTTATCAGGATGGAGAGTTAAATAAGGGGAGGGGAGATTACTGGATGTGAAATAGGAGGGTGGGGAGAGGGGGGATTATTGGGGTGGGGAGAAATAGGGGAGTGGGGATATTATCAGGGTGGAGAGTCAAATAGGGGAGGAGAGGAGAAATTATTGGGTGTGAAATAGGGTGGGGAGAGAGGAGGTTTGGGTGTGTAATTGGGGGTGGGGAGTGACATAGGACATTAAAGGAGGGAAGGGAAGAATGTTGGGAGTGGGATGTGAAGTAGGAGAGTGTGGTGTGACATGGGAGGGTGGAGTGAGGGGAGGTTGTTTTGGAGGACTGTGTGTACAGGGGAAAATTGTAAAGCCAATGGGTGGGCTGGAGAGAGTTTGTCAGTGGGGTGGGAAAGCTACTTTATGGTGGGGAGGGTTTTAAGAATAGGGATGGGGTATGGAGAGGATGTTTCATTTGGTGGTGGTGGCACAGCCTTGGAATACGTTGCTTTAGACAGAGATGAAGAGAATTTCTTAAGCCAAAGGATGGTGCATCTGTGGAACTCACTGCCACAGATGGGTATGTAGGCCAAGCCATTGGGTATATTTAAGGCAGAGGTTGATAGATTCTGAATTAATTGTGGCATCAAAGGACACGGAGAGAAAGCAGGAGAATGAGGTTGAAAGAGATAATAAATCAGCCATGATGGAACGTTGGAGCTGACGAGGGCTGAATGGCCCAATTCTACTCCATTTTATGTAAAGTGTCAGTGGGTGGATGAAAGGAAGAGGAAAGGTTGTTGTTGAGGCAGCGGAGGTAGGGTACAGTGGGGTGGGAAGAGGTGGGTAGGGGTGGTTGTGGGATACTGGAGGCAGGGAGCAGGGTGAAGTGGATGGGTGGGGTGAGGGGGGATTGTTAGTTGGGAGGGTGAGTGTTCTGACTCCAGCCTGGACCTTGACTGAGAGCACCTACAGGTTGGGACATCACATGCTACCACTGGAGCCCCTGTCACCCCTTGCCCTACCACCACTCTACAATCCATATCTCTCAGATCCCACCGCCAGCTCTTGGGTCCTCAGAGATTCCATCTTCCTCTCACCCCATCATCCCTGAACACCGCAAACCTCCATTCTCCTCAGACACAACCAACCATCTTCCTCCCTGAGGCAGAACATTCTGTCCTCAATAAGGTCCGCACCTTTGTCACCCTGCACTTAGACCTCAGTGAGTTCCATGCCTGCCATGACACTGAGCTCTTCTTCCACCGCCTCTATCACCAAGCCTACTTTTTTGGCACGGACTCTCCAGCCTGCCCCTTCCTCTTCCTGAACACCTTGCTCTGGTCTTTTGCCTGCTCTGAATCTTTTCATTGCTAACTGCCAACTGGAGATTAACTGGCTTGGCTTTACAACTCTTCTCTCTAATTCTAACCTCACTCCCTCACTCCTTCTGAATGCTCTGTTCTCCACTCTCTACGTGCTAATCCTTACATCACCATCAAACTCGTAGATAAGGGTGGTGCTGTAGTAGTCTGATGGACTGACCTCTGTTACCAGATGCTGCTGACTGTGCCAGCTTCCGGCATTAGATGCTCGAATTCTCCAGAGGATGGATAGTTAGTGCAGCACCTTTAAGTGTTCAGGATGGTCCCACTAATTGGCAATCATGTCTTGGGCACACAGAATTGAGTATTAGAAGAGCACCTGAACCGAGGTTCAGAGCTCAATTGTAAGCCCTACCTGTGATATTGTGTAGCATTTATTTTGTGCTCTGTTCTAAATCCTGTCTGATATACTGTGTCTCAATCCTTGCTTCGGATACTCCAGCATTTGGGTCCAAACTGGAGCTAAAATGGGACTACTTCAGAAGGTCAAAGAGAGCTGGTCTGAGCCCAGTCCCAAGCATCACAGTTCCATTCCCCGACCTTGGACCATAACTAACCAGATCCTGTCGAGCCCATGCAGGTCAGCTGCACTAGACTCTCCACCGAGGCATTGGAGTCAAGGTAGCTGCTTTTACTGCAGGGAAGCAGGTCACCTGCGGGCTGAATGTCCTAGGCTGCAACTGTCAGAAAATCTTCTAAGGCTGTCCAGCAGCCACTACTCCCAATCCCACAGACTCTGGTTTCGTGCTGAAGGCAGAGTTTACCTGGGAAAAGAACCCGAGGCAAGTGAAAGCTTTTGTGGACTTTGGAGTAGCGAGTAATTTTCTGGACATCGGAACCACCCGCTGGCTCAACATACCACTGCAAGAATTGAGCCAGTCCATGCCCACGACTATCTTGGACAGCCACCCGCTAGATTCCAGGCAAATCCAGAATCAGACTGTGGTTTTGCAGATAAGTATTGAGGATCATGTGGAAGACATCAGTTTCACCTTTATTGATTCACCCTGATCCTCTGGTACCCATGGATGGCCCAGCATAACCCATCCATGGACTGGAGGGAGGGGGTAATCGTTACTTGGTCCAGTCATCGTAAGAGGGTCTGTTTGCGGCATGGTGTTCTGAACCCCAGACTCTCTCAAGACCAATGACCAACAAAAGGGCAGCCTTCAGTGCAAGGTAACCTGACGATTCTGGAAATGCCCTCAAAGACAGACAGGCCAGTCCCAGCCAATGGGACTGTGCATGTCCCAACCCTGTGTAGTTGAGATTACATGGGAACTAGAGAGAGGGAATCTCCAGTTCAGAAGGAGACCTAGGAGATACCCAAGCAGTCTGGAAAACTTGCAGCTAAGCCTAAGGAATCCAGTTGCTAAGTCTCGAGGAAAGGAAAGATTCCTATACGCAGATCCTTGAAACCTATTCCAGATGGGGGAGGGCAAGGACCATCTGCAACACCTCATGGCTGTCACCTGGAGATACAGACAGGGATTGGACTCTGATTTGGTCACTATCTCTGCAAATGAGGTTTATGAACCTAGGGAGGGGACTCTGAGGTCTGTTGAATCACCCTGCCACCTAAGAAACCTCAGGAGTCATCCTCAAAGGAAGGTCTGGAGAAGATAGCAACACCCAAACCAGTTGAAATCCCTTCTGTCTGCAAGGACTTGGATGAGGTCTTCAGCAAGGGAAGGGCATTGACTCTTCCACCACACCGAATCTACGACTGTGCTATAGTCCTGCTGCCTGGTACATGCTCTGCAATGTCAATTGTACGAGCTCTCAGGCTCAGAGAGAGGCGTAAGGGAGGAGTCTCTTGCCATGGGCTTCATTTGGCCATCTGGCTCATCAGCTGGTGCAGGCTTCTTCTTCATTCAAAGGAAAGATGAAGCCTGGCCATGCATTGATTATAGGTGGTTAAACTGCATAATGGCATAGAATAATTAACTCCCTCCCCCACACTCATGAATACAGCCTTTGAAGTACTCCAAGGGGCAAGAGTATTCATGAACCTAGACCTGCGGAGTGCATACAATCTGGTTCATATAAATGAGGGTGATGAGTGCAAAACTTTATTCAATACACCAATGGGGCACGGTTTTGTAAACGCTCCAGCAGTCTTTCACACTTTATAAATGATGTGCTTCAGAATGCTCTCCATATGTACACCTTTGTTCTATTTGGATGATACCCTAATTTTCACAAAGTCCATAGAGGAACACATCGCTCATGTCAGAAATATCTTAAAGAGGATTCTAGACCATGGACTTTATGTTAAGCTGGAAAAGTTTGAATTTCAGGCAACAACCATTTCATTTTTGGCTTTAATCATCTCCAATGGCAATATCAAGATGGACCCTACCAATTGCCAAAACCATTCAGTGTTAAAGATGTCCAATGATTCCTGGGATTTGCAAACTTTTACGGATGTTCACCAGGAACTTAGTATCAGCTCTGCTGATGTTGCTAAGAAATCCATGGGCCCATTTGTCTGGAGTGCTGAAGCAGAGGCTGCTTTGGCAGAGGTTAAACAGCAGTTCACGTCAGCTCCCAACTTGGTTTTTCCTAACCTGGACCTTCCCTTCATCATGAGCTGGATGCCTCAGACATTGGAGTGGGAGGAGTGTTGTCTCAATGGTCACTATCGGACAGTAAACTACATCCATGTGCATTCTTCCGCAGGTGGCTATCCCCAGCAGAGAGAAACTGGGATATCAGGAATTAGGAGCTTCTTGTAGTTAAGTTGGTTTTGGAGGAATCATGTCACTGGCCAGAGGAGCCAAGGACCCTTTTATTGTTTGGACAGACCACAGGAACTGGCTTATATTCAGGAGGCCAGGAGACTGAATTCCAGACAGGCCAACTGGTCTTTATTCTTTAACCACTTTAATTTCATCCTGACCTATCAACCAGGGTCAAAAAACCAGGTGCCATGTACCTTGTCCCATCAGTTTGATGAACCAGAATGAGAGAAGCAGCCTACAACCATGTTGCCCAAGCCAAGGTGGTAGCGCCAATTCATTGGGGAATCAACCCTCTTGTTTGCAGGCCCAAACACAAGGGGAGATTCCTGTGAATGTACTCCACGTCAGCTATGCATCCCAAGTTCCATCCAGACTCAGGTATTCCAATGGGGACATTCACGGAGAATGACTGTTCACACGGATTGCCAAGACCCTCAAGTTTATCAAGAGGAGGTATTGGTGGCCTGGAAAGATGAAGAAGCTTTGACAGTACATGCAATTATGTGAGGTATATACCCAGAACAAGGAGCCCTGTGCCCAACCTAAAGGGCTCCTCTACCCCTACCTGTTCTGGAAGTACCATGGATGCATGTCTCCATGGACTTTGTCATGGCTCTTCCGCCAGCCAAGGAGAAGATAGTCATTATGGTAACTATCGATCAGTTTTTGAAAGCCAACAAGTTTATTGCCTTGGATAAGCTACCATCTGCAGTGGAGATGGCCAACATTGTCCTGGACCAATCTTCAGGATCGGTGGATCCCCGGTGGACATTGTTTTGGATCGCAGTCTACAGTTCAGATCACATGTCTGGAGAGCGTTTTGTAAGCTGACTGGGCAACAGCAAGTCTCTCCTCTGGGTTTCACCCACAGTCCGATGGCCAGACGGAATGGACCAACCAAGATTTGAAACATTCCCTAAGATGCCAGGCCTCAGAAAGACTTGATGAGTGCTGTGATCATTTGATGTGGGCAGAGGTCGTCCACAATACTTGCAGCTTTTGGCGCATATGATATCACCATTGGAGTACCAGTTTGGTTATCCTCTTTCTGGAACAGGAAGCCAAGGTTGGAGATCCTGCCGCTGAAGACCTCATCCAATGCTGCAAGCAGAAATAGATTAGGCAAGAGAGATTTTGCTGACCTCTATCCAGAAGGCAGAAATCAAGGCAAACTGAAGAAGACAGGGACCCACTTTACAGCTTGGGCAACAAGTCTGGATCTCCAGTCATGATTTGCCTTTCTGGGGGGGAGTCAGGAAAATTGGCGCCCAAGTTCATTGGACCCTTCAAAGTCCTGAGGAAAGTAAACCCAGAGGCTTATGCCTTACAGCTCCCCAGGACCCTAAAGATCAATTCGTCCTTCCGTGTCTCTAAGTTCAAACCTGTCTGCTCCAGCCCCTTAGCCCCACCAGCATCAACCTCACCTATGTTTATTGATGGGGACAGGTCTTAATGGCGAAGAAGACTTCTGGACTCACATACTGATTGGGGTTATTGGCAATACCTTAATGTCTGGGAAGGATTCGGACCTGAGGGGGAGTGCTGGGTGCTGGAAAAAGACACCTTAGATCCAGCTCTCATTCTTGACTACTGTCACTGTCTCTCTGAGTTGCCAGGGCCGTCAGGATTGGCCATAGCAGAGGGGGTCCTGTTATGAGATGCTCCCAACCACTTCAGATTCCACGATTTAGATGCTCTATGACTAGCTGGTGCAGCCGCTTTAAAGCTTCGGGACAGCCCACTAGTTGGTTAACATGTTTTGGGCATCTAGAATCGAGAATTTAAAGAGCACCTGAACTGGTCCTCAGGGCTCAGTCATAAGCCCCACTAGAGATACCATCTAGTGTTTGTTTTGTACTCAGTTCTCAATCCAGTTTGATACCATGTCTCAGTCCTTGCTTCAGATACTTCAGCATTTAGGTCCAAATCAAGAACCTCATCCTCATCAAGGGTTCTTGTCACAATCTCTACCTTGCTGAGGCCAGGCAACAATTCTCAGTCATCTCACTTATCCCTTGAACAGCACCCCACTAAGGAGCACCAGTCCATTGTCTCCCACAACATCACTAGTTTTATTAGCCCTGGGGATCTCTCATCCACTGTCACCAACCTCATAGTTCCTGCACCCTGCACCTCCTGTTTCTACCTCCTCGTTGTGCTGGTGGCTATCCCTCGAGGTCAAGGATGATGATCTTCGTTCCATTGATCTATCACAGAGCGAAGACACCTGTGCGTGTATTTGTTTAATGTGTACTTGATGTTGCACTCCAAGAAGCACACACAAATCAACCAACTGATTCCAATGGCATGGAAACAACGATGATTGGAGCTGATAGATTTGTTGCACCATTCATCCGCCTTCACAGCCATTGAGTTCGAAGTAACTTCGTCCGTTTGTTCCACTGTTGAGGTCTTGGTTGGATTGTTCTTTGTCAGGGACCTCACCCTCGACCCTACCAGGAGTATAGCTCCAGAGGGCATCACTCTCGGGATCTCAGGACCACACAAGCTTCTCCACCACGACAAGGTGACAATCCACGGAGAAGTTCTACCTCCTACCCAAGATCCAGAAACCTGCTTGTCCAGGTAGACCCATTATTTCAGCATGTTCCTGCCCCACTGAACTCATATCTGCATACCTCGGCTCTGTCTTATTTCCCCAGATACAGTTCCTTCCCACCTATATCCATGATGCTTCACACACTCTGCAACTTTTCAATTATTTCAATTTCCCTAGCCCCAATCATTTTATTTTCACTATGGATATCCAGTCCCTATACACCTCCATCCCCCACCAGGAAGGCTTCAAAGCTCTCTGCTTCTTTCTAGATTACAGACCCAACCTGTTCCGCTTTACCACCACACTGCTGTGTCTCACAGAACTGGTCCTTCCTCTCAATACTTTCCCCTTTGGCTCCTCCCATTTCTTCCAAACCGAAGGTGTAGTCATGGGCACTCACATGGGTCCCTGCTCTGCCTGCCTTTTTGCTGGCTATGTGGAATGCTCTATGTTCCAAGCCTACACTGATATCACTCCCCAACTTTTCCTACGCTACATCAATGACTGTATTGGTGCTCCTTCCTGCAACCGTACTGAGCTCATCAACTTCATCAACTTTGCCTCCAACTTTCACGCTGTCCTCAAATTTACTTGGTTCATTTCCAACTCCTCCCTCACCTTCCTTGATCTCTTTGTCTCTACCTCTGGAGACAGTTTATCTACTGATATCTTTAATAAACCCACTGATTCTCACAGCTACCTCTCCTGTCAATTATAAAAATGCTGCCCCCTTCTCTCAGTTCCTCCGTCTCTGCCACATCTGCTCTCAGGATACAGTTTTTCATTCCAGAACGAATGAGATGTCCTCCTCTTAAAAGAAAGGGCTTTCCATCCTTCACCATCAATGCTGCCCTGACCCACATCTCTTTCATTTCACACACATCTGCTCTCACCCCATCCGCCTGCCACCCTACCAGGTACAGGATTCCTCTTGCCTTCACCTACCACCCCACCAGCCTCTGCAACCAGCACATAATTCCCCACAACTTCTGCTGTTTCCAATGGGATCCCACCACTAAGCACATCTTCCACTTTCTACAGGGATTGCTCCCCATGCAGCTCCCTTGTCCATTGATCCCTCCCAAATAATCTCCCTTCTAGTACTTAGAAGTGGAACAGGTGCTACATCTGCCCCTACACTTCCTCCCTCACTCCTGTTCAAGGCCCCAAACAGTTCTTCCAGGTGAGGCAACACTTCATTGTGAGCCTGTTGGGATCATCTACTGTATCAGGTGCTCCCTGCGTGGTCTGCTGTCTATTAGTGAAACCCAATGTAGATTGAGAGACCGCTTTGCCAAAGACCTACACTCCATCTGCCAAAAAAGGCAGAATCTCCCAGTGACAACCCATTTCAATTCTACTTCCCATTCCCATTTCAGCATGTCAGTCTATTGCCTCCTCTAAAGCCATGATGCAGCCACACTCTGGTTGGAAGAGCAATGTGTCCTCCGAGACGCCAGGCCACTCCCTCACTGAGTCTCTCTGCTTCAGTACCCGGGGGTCACTCTCTGAGGGGCCCCCCATCGTTCACACTCCCTCCTCACCACAGCGATAACAGAAATACTGGGCGCTCCCCTGCTCACGGAATCCCCTTCACTTCTCAGTCCGTACCCTCGGGGGTCCAGCTCCCTGTCAGCTTTATTGTGTGGGGTGGCTGCACAAGCCAATAACAACCGGGGCATCTCAGTCTTAAACTCTGTCATGAGCTTTTTTTTTAAATTTTTTTTATTAGTTTTTCAAAACATTTTACAAATTAAAAACCCCAAATCCCAATGAGGAACATTAAAACAGTGCAAAATTAAGCATACAATAACAATATGCTACAAAGGAAGAGAATTTAGCAAAAAAAAGCATCTAAATTAAAGACAAGTAAGCTTAGTGTCCTCCTCACGCCCCACAACACAAGAAAAAACAACAGCAACTCCAGACCAACCACAACACAATATAGAGAGTATAAGTCAGGACAGCCAAGCTCCCAGACTGTGAATACACTCAGCAACAGAGGATTATAATCCCATCTACTGGAAAAAAAAGGAGCTGAAAGCAAGGGACCGTAAAGAAAAAAAAACCCTAGTCAAGAGGAAGGTTATGAAAGTACTCGATAAAAGGTCCCCAGACCTTATGGAACTTTAGATCCGAATTGAGAACTGAATAATGAATTTTTTCGAGGTCCAAACAGGCCATGATGTCGTTAAGCCGTTGAGCATGAGTGGGCGGGGCAGCATCTCTCCATCTGAGGAGGATCAAGCGTCTAGCCAGAAGAGAGGCAAAGGATAATATTCGGCATTTGGTCGGACCCAGACATAAACCTGTCTCGCCCCAAAAACCGAACAGAGCAATTAAGGGGTTTGGTTCTAGGTGCTGATTCAGAATACACGATAACGTAGTGAAGACATCTTTCCAGAATTTCTCCAAGCTAGGACAGAACCAGTACATAGGGATGAGAGAGGCCACGCCCCTCTTGCATTTATCACAGAGCGGACTAACACTAGGGTAGAATCGAGATAGTTTAGATTTAGACATATGGGCTCTATGAACAATCTTAAACTGTAAAAGGCAGTGGCGAGCACAAAGAGAGGTTGAGTTAACCAATTTGAGAACTGAATCCCAGCTCTCCTCAGATAAGGAGATATTTAAATCCTGCTCCCAGGCCATTTTGATTTTATCCATGGGGGCCCGTCGTAAGGCTGCTAGTTTATCTCGGATGATTGATATTAAGCCTTTACCTAGTGGATTCATGGAAAGAAATAGGTCCATAGCATTTTTCACAGGCATTTCAGGGAAGTTAGGAATTAAAGGAGCAATAAAGTGTCGGATTTGGAGATATCTGAAAAATGAGCAGATTGAACTTAACAGAGAGCTGCTGAAAAGAAGCGAAGCGGCTATCAATGAAAAGATCTTCAAAATGTCTAATGCCCTTCCGATACCAAACCTGGAATGCTGAATCGTATGTAGTAGGTAAAAAAAGGTGATTATGAGCAATAGGGCTGGAAACGGAAAACCCCTGGAAACCATAGCATTTCCTGATCTGGGCCCATATACGCAAAGTGTGTCTAACAAGAGGATTAGCTATTGATCTGGGCAGACTACTAGGGAGTGCAGAGCCAAGAAGTGCAGAGATAGATAAGTCTTTAGTGGAGCTCAACTCCATCGCCACCTAGTTAGGGCACTCGGGTTGGCCATGGAAGAAAGACCAAAAGGTAGCACAACGTATATTAGCTGCCCAATAATATAAACAAAAGTTAGGTAAAGCCATGCCACCCTCTTTTTTAGATTTTTGGAGATGGATTTTATTAATTCTAGAGCGCTTATTCTGCCACAGATATGACAAAATAATAGAGTCTAAGGAATCAAAAAAAGAATTAGGAATAAAAATTGGGATAGATTGAAATAGGTATAAAAATTTGGGGAGAACATACATTTTAACAACATTAATACGACCTACCAAAGACACAGATAGAGGTGACCATTGTACCAGACTCTGTTTTATAGCATATGAAAGGTTGGCAAAGTTTTCACGAAAGAGATCTTTAAACTTCCTTGTGACTGTAATTCCAAGATAAGTAAATTGATTATGGACTACTTTAAAAGGGAGATCATGAAATGTTAGTTCTTGTGCTTCTTTATTAATTGGGAGAAATTCACTCTTATGTAAATTAAGTTTATAGCCAGAGATCTGGCTAAACTGGTCAAGAAGTGAAAACATTAGAGGTAAGGATGTAGACGGATTTGAGAGAAAGAGTAATAAGTCATCAGCATAGAGAGAAACTTTATGCTCAACACCCTCTCTCCAAATCCCAGTCAATTCAGGGCAGTTTCGAAATGCTATCGCCAGAGGTTCCATAGCCAAATCAAAGAGAAAAGGACTTAAGGGGCATCCCTGGCGGGTGCCACGTTTGAAATTAAATACTTGGGATTTCTGAAAATTGGTTAAAACAGAGGCAGTAGGACACAGGTACAGCAATTGGATCCAAGAGATGAAACTTTGGCCAAGGTCAAATTTTTCTAAAACTGCAAAAAGGTAATTCCACTCTATACGATCAAATGCTTTCTCTGCATCGAGGGAAGTAACACATTCAAGAATCCCAGTTGGAGGTGAGAATAAGATATTAAATGAACGCCAAATGTTAAAAAAAGGGAAACGGTTTTTAATAAAGCCTGTTTGGTCATCAGAGATAATGGAGGGAATGATGGTTTCTAATCTATGAGCCAAAACTTTAGCTAAGATCTTTACATCAACATTGAGCAGAGAGATCGGCCTATACGAGGAACACTCTGTTGGGTCTTTGCCCTTTCTTAAAAGAAGAATAATAGATGCCTCACTGAAAGAGGGTGGCAATTTGCCGTAATTAAACGAGTCAGATAATACTGTAAGTAACTGAGGAGAAAGAAGAGAAGAGAATGATTTATAAAATTCTACAGGGAACCCATCAGGTCCAGGAGATTTCCCTGAGGACAGTACAGAAATTGCAGTAGATATTTCTTCTAATGACTTAGGCGCATTGAGTTTGGCTTTGAAATCAGATGAAAGTGAGGGGATATTCAGATTCTGTAAAAATTGATCAACAGAGATATTGTCATTCAGAGATTGAGAGGAATAAAGCCGAGAATAAAAATTTGTAAATGCGTCATTAATTTCTAAATGATCCGATGTAAAGTCTCCGTTCTCCTTCCGGATCTTTGTAATATGTTGTTTGGCTTTGGAACGCCTCAGCTGATTGGCTAGGAATTTACCAGACCTATCCCCATGAATGTAAAAGCGACTCTTGCTTTCGAGAAGTTGGCGTTGGACAGGTTGAATGGACAGAAGGTTAAGTTTAGTTTGGAGTTCAACATGCTTCTTGTATAATTCAGGGTTCTTAGTTTGGGCATATATTTGATCCAATTCTTTAATCTGGTTAATGAGGTCTAATCGATCTGCACGGGATCTTCTGTTGAGATTTGCTGTGTAAGAGATTATTTGCCCCCTCAGATATGCTTTCATGGCATCCCAGACAATCTGGGATGGCACTTCAGGTGATGTATTAGTGTTAAAATAAAAGGTTATCTGATCCTTAATAAATTTTAAAAAATCATCATCCGATAGATGAATCGGGAGCAAGTTACAGCTTGTGATTCAGCTGGGAGCTCAGAGAATTCGACCGTGTAGGTAGGATTTAAGCCTACCTGGTCAATACCTGTGGAGGAGGGGGAACTGCGCAGGCGCGAGTGACGTCAGCGTCGAGCGCGCACTTTAAAAGGCAGGACTTCTTTTCAGAGCGGGCAGCGGAGTCCGTGGAAGCAGAGTCCTGGGCTTCGGCGTAAGGGGACTTCGGTAAGCTTGTGTGATTGCTCGCTGAGGGGAAGAAGGTAAGGTCGCTAGGTGCTTTTTAGACTTATTCTATTAATCCAGTTCAGGTAATGGGGGAGACAGTCAGAGCAGTGGTGTGCTCCGTATGCAGTATGTGGGAAGTCAGGGTCAACACAGTTGTCTCTGATGACCACACCTGCAAAAGGTGCGTCCAGCTGCAGCTCCTATCAGACCGAGTTAGGGAATTGGAGCAGGAGCTAGATGAACTATGGATCATTCGGGAGGTGGAGGCAGAGATAGATAGGAGTTAGCAGGAGGTAGTCACACCAAAAAACCAAGAAGTAGGCAGATGGGTGACGGTCCAGAGAGGCAGGGGGAGCAGGCAGAGAGAGCAGAGCACCCCTGCGGCCATTCCCATTAACAATAAGTATACCGTACTGGATACTGTTGATGGGGATGACCTACCAGGAATGAGTTGTAGTGGTCCTGCCTCTGGCACAGAGGTTGAACCCTCAACTAGAAAGGGGAGGAGGGAAGAGAAGAGAGCGATAGTTTTAGGGGACTCTATAGTTAGGGGGGCAGATAGGAGATTTTGTGGGGCAGATCGGGAGTCTCGGATGGTATGTTGCCTCCCTGGTGCCAGGACATCTCAGATCGGGTGCAGGCTATTCTTGAGAATGAGGGCATGAACCCAGATGTAGTTGTCCATGTAGGGACCAATGATGTAGGTAAGGTGAGTGAGGGGGTCCTGCTTAGAGAGTTCAGGGAGTTAGGAGTGAAGCTGAAAGGCAGGACCTCCAGGGTGACAATCTCGGGATTGCTACCTGTGCCACGTGCGAGTGAGGCGAAGAATAGAATGATTATGCACATTAATACGAGGCTGAGAGCATGGTGCAGGAAGGAAGGGTTCAGGTTTTTGGATAATTGGTCTTTGTTCCAGGGACATTGGGATCTGTTTCGAAGGGATGGTCTACATCTGAACCGGAGGGGTACTAACATTCTTGCAGGAGTATTTGCCAGTGCTGCTCGGGGGGGTTTAAACTAGATGTGCAGGGGGCAGGGATCCAGATCCAGAGGGTTGGTCAGAAGGTGCATGGGGTTAAATGTGTACAAGGTTTGGGTGATCTTGAGAAGGTCATCAAAATTCAGGGTGCAATTTGCCCGATGGAAGTTCAAGGAGCTGGGTTAGGTACAGTAGACAGTGCTTTAAGCAAAGAGAGGAGGAATGGGCTAAGAATTCTATACTTGAATGCACGTAGTGTCAGAAATAAGACAGATGAGCTTGAAGCTCAGATGAAAATGGGGAACTACGATATTGTTGGGATAACGGAGACATGGCTGCAAGGGGATCAGGCCTGGGAATTGAGTGTACCAGGGTATACGTAGAGACAGAAATATGGGAAGAGGGGGTGGGGTGGCCCTGTTGGTGAGGAATGAGATTCAGCAAGAGGTGACTTGGGAACAGGGGAAGTAGAGTCTGTGTGGATTGAGCTGAGGAACAGTAAGGGTAAAAAGACCCTAATGGGTGTTGTGTACAGGCCCCCAAACAGTAGCGTGGATATTAGGTACAAGTTGATTAGGGAGTTAACATTGGCATGTGCTAAAGGTAATGCAGTCGTTATGGGAGATTTCAACATGCAGGTGGACTGGGAGAATCAGGTAGGTGCTGGACCCCAGGATAGGGAGTTTGTGGAGTGTCTAAGGGATGTATTTTTGGAACAGCTTGTGCTTGAGCCAACCAGGAACGAGGCTATTTTGGACTTGGTGATGTGTAATGAACAGGAATTGATAAGTGATCTTGAAGTAAAGGAGCCATTAGGAAGTAGTGATCATAACATGATAAGTTTTTATCTACAATTTGAGAGGGATAGGGGCAGATCAGAGGTGTCAGTGTTGCAAATAAATAAAGGAGACTACGGAGCCATGAGGGATGAGCTGGCCAAAGTTAAATGGGCGGATGCCCTGGCAGGAAAGACAGTGGATCAGCAGTGGCAGATATTCTTGGGCATAATACAAAAGATGCAAATGCAGTTCATTCCAATGAGAAGGAAGGATTCAAAGAGGGGGAAGGGGCCACAGTGGTTGACAAGGGAAGTCAGAGATTGTATAGCATTAAAGAAAAAGAAGTATGACAGGGCTAAGATGAGTGGGAATACAGATGATTGGGAAAGTTTTAAGGAACAGCAGATCTTAACTAAAAAAGCAATACGGAGAGAAAAAATCAGGTATGAGCTCAGTCTAGCCAGGAATATAAAAGGGGATAGCAAAAGCTTTTTTAGCTATGTGAAGAGAAAGAAGATAGTTAAGAACAATGTTGGCCCCTTGAAGAATGAATTGGGAGAAATTGTTACGGGAAACAGGGAAATGGCAACAGAATTTAATGCATACTTTAGATCTGTCTTCACCAGGGAGGACACAAGCAATCTCCCAGATGTATGGATGGGCCAGGGTCATAAGATATCAGAAGAATTGAGACAGATTGACATTAGGAAAGAAACTGTAATGAGTAGACTGGTAGGACTGAAGGCTAATAAAACCCCGGGTCCAGATGGTCTGCATCCGAGGGTTCTAAAAGAGGTGGCTCAGGAAATTGCGGATGCATTGGTAATCATTTTCCAATGTTCGTTAGATTCAGGATCAGTTCCTGAAGATTGGAGAGTGGCTAATGTTGTCCCACTTTTCAAGAAGGGAGGGAAGGAGAAAACGGAGAACTATCGCCCTGTTAGCCTAACGTCAGTCATGGGGAAGATGCTTGAGTCCATTATTAAGGACGAAATAGTGGCACATCTAGATGACAGAAATAGGATTAGGCCGAGCCAGCATGGATTTACCAAGGGCAAATCATGCTTGACTAATCTGTTGGAGTTTTTTGAGGGTGTAACAAGGATGCTGGATGAGGGTAAGCCAGTAGATGTTGTGTACCTAGATTTTCAGAAGGCATTCGATAAGGTGCCACATAGGAGATTGGTGAGTAAAATCAGAGCTCATGGCATTGGGGGCAGGGTTTCAACATGGATAGAAAACTGGTTTGCAGATAGAAAGCAAAGGGTAGCAGTGAATGGGTGTTTCTCAGACTGGCTGGAGGTGACTAGTGGGGTACCACAGGGCTCTGTATTGGGACCACAGCTCTTTACAATTTATGTCAACGATTTAGATGAGGGCATTGAAAACTATATCAGCAAGTTTGCTGACGATACTAAACTGGGTGGCAGTGTGACATGCGAAGAGGACGTTAGGAGAATACAGGGAGACTTGGATAGGCTGAGTGAGTGGGCAGATACTTGGCAGATGTCATTCAATGTGAATAAATGTGAAGTTATCCACTTTGGAAGCTGGAACAAGAGGGCAGAGTATTGTCTGAACGGTGTCGAGTTAAGTAAGGGAGAAATGCAAAGAGACCTAGGAGTCCTAGTTCACCAGTCAATGAAGGTGAATGAGCAAGTGCAACAGGCAGTGAAGAGGGCAAATGGAATGTTGGCCTTTGTTACAAGGGGAATTGAATACAAGAGCAAGGATGTTCTTTTGCATTTGTACAGGGCCCTGGTGAGACCACACCTGGAATATTGTGTACAGTTTTGGTCTCCAGGTTTAAGGAAGGACATTCTAGCAATTGAGGAAGTGCAGCGTAGATTCACTAGGTTGATTCCTGGGATGGCAGGGCTGTCTTACGCAGAGAGATTGGAGAGATTGGGCTTGTACACGCTGGAATTGAGGAGATTGAGAGGGGATCTGATTGAAACGTTTAAGATAATTAAAGGATTTGATAGGATTGAGGCAGGAAATATGTTCCAGATGTTGGGAGAGTCCAGTACCAGAGGGCATGGATTGAGAATAAGAGGTCGGTTATTTAAAACAGAGTTGAGGAAGAGCTTCTTCTCCCAGAGAGTTGTGGAGGTGTGGAATGCACTGCCTCGGAAGACGGTGGAGGCCAATTCTCTGGATGCTTTCAAGAAGGAGCTAGATAGATATCTGATGGATAGGGGAATCAAGGGATATGGGGACAAGGCAGGGACTGGGTATTGATAGTGAATGATCAGCCATGATCTCAGAATGGCGGTGCAGACTGGAGGGGCCGAATAGTCTACTTCTGCACCTATTGTCTATTGTCTATTGATAGTAAAGTTGAATCAAACCACCAGTGTTTATTCCTCTGAGGGAGACCAGGCAAATTCAGAGAGAGAGTAACTGGGGCATGGTCAGAGATCAGTATACTCTGATAGTCACAAGAGTGGGCAAATGGAATAAGTTGGTTATCGAGTAAGAAATAATCAATTCTAGTGAAGGTATGGTGAACATGTGAGAAAAAAGAATAATCTCTCCGTAGGATGGAGGAAACGCCATATATCAGAGATACCATAATTAGAGAGAAACGATTGGATAGCTAAGGCAGATTTAGTAGGTGGTCTAGTAACAGAGGACGATCGATCCAAATTGGGATCTAACCAACAATTAAAGTCACCACCCAGTATAAGAGAGTATGAGTTTAAGTCTGGTAGTGAGGAAAAAAACCGTTCAAAAAAATTAACATCATCAAAGTTGGGGGCATACAGGTTTGCTAGTGCAACTTTAGTGTTATATAGTTTACCAGAAACAATAATAAAACGGCCATTTATATCAGATATTTTATTATGGAGTTCAAAGGGAATATTTGAGTTAATAAGAATGGAGACTCTCCTAGCTTTAGCGGTAAAGGATGAATGAAAATGCTGACCTGCCCACCTTGACAAAAGCCGGGAGTTATCAGAACAACGAATATGAGTTTCTTGATGGAAAGCAATGTCAGCTTTGAGTTGTTTGATATGTGAGAATACCTTCCTCCTTATAACAGGGTGATTCAATCCCTTTACATTCCAGCTCACGAATTTAAGTGCACTAGCCATTATCGATTACTAATGCATAAAAGGCAGAAGGCATATAAAAAGTCAAGCAGTACAATAGCAGTCTTGGAGCAGAGATGTAAACATAGATTAGTAAAATCAAAACATATACATGTCCTGAGCAATAAAGAGATATAATATATACAGTGAGTGATGTTGGAACTAGAAAACCCACCCCACCCACACAACCCAAAACTAGACGGCTACCAAAACAAGTAGCTAGCTCTACCAAAAAAAATAACCCAAATACAACTTCCAGATCTGTGTCATTAACAGCAGTTCCATATAAATACTATAATAAATAGTAACTAGTTTATGCACTAAAAAACATAACTACAGATTAGAACACCTTCTGCAGGAATATAAAACTTAATACAGAGAAAATCGGAAGAGGACCAAAACTAACCTGCCAGCAAAAAAATTATAGAAGAATAAAGTAAGGGAAAGGAAAAAAAAGATAAAAAAAAGGAAAGGAAGTGGAAAATTATAAATTCAAGACGAGTATTTATCAACCATTTACAGAGAAGAGAGAAAAAAATTCAGAGATTAGAAAAAAGGGGTGAAGAAAAGGAAAAAAATAAAAAAATAAAATAAAACAAAATAAATAAATATAAAAAGAAGGAAAAATAAATCAGCAATTAAACTGTGAACCAACAAACAGGAAGGCCTTCACTGAAGACTTCAAACCTCCAAAACAAGTTAAAGTCAGTTGTAGAACTCTGTAGATAAAGTTGTACAACAATAAAAGATAGATTACACACACACCAAATCCAGGGAGAGATTGTCAACAACCCTTAAGAGTTTCGATGAATAATGTCTGAATGATTCAAGAAAAGTCTGAGTCCAGAAAAAGTAATTTTACTACGAGAAGTACTTATCCACCATTTTAGGAGGTCTGATCGGGTTCCGAAGATGACTGGATAGCCGGAAGACTTGCCACAAATGCTTCAGCTTCCTTGGCTGACTTAAACCATTTGTATTTCCCAGTGTTAAGTTTGATTCGTAGATCAGCAGGGGAACGAAGAGAGGGTTTAAAACCACGATCAAAAAGCACTTTCATTGCGCCTTTAAACTCAGCGCGCATCTTTAAGGTCTGTGGTGCAAAATCTTCCACAAAGCGAATGGTTGTATCCTGGAAAATAAAAGAACTTCTGCGACGTGCCTCTACGATCAGACGGTGTTTTACCTGGTATTGATGGAAGCACAAGATTACTGGTCACGGGCGGTTGCCCAGAATTCTGGCGGGAACATGGACCCAGTGTGCCTGTTCGAGCTCAGGCGGTTTCGGAAGCAAATCTTTCCCGAATATCTCACAGAGAAACTCGGCGAAAAACTTCACTGTTGATCCCTGTTTGGTGGCCTCTGGCAATCCAAGAATTCTAAGATTGCAGCGTCTGCTGCGATTTTCAAGATCCACCGTTTTGAAAAGGAGTTTGTTACACTTTTCCTCCAAGCTGGAACAGAGAGTCTCCGAGTATCGAACACAACTTTCTAGATCTTCAGAAGTCGAATCGATGCGAGATAAGTGTTGGGCATGTTTGCCCACCTTGTTGATTTGATCAATCTTGACCTCCAACTGTTTGAAAGTGGTTTTGAATTCCTTTAAAATTTCGTCTCGGAGCTGACCGAGCGCAGCCAGGGTCTCGTCTGAGAGAGCCGTAGCTTCCTTTCTCCCGGATTTAGAGCTCTTGCTAGACATTGTAAGTTAGATGTGTTTACAGGCAAGTAAGAGGTACTGAAAAAGTTCCCGACTAAGGTTTAAAAAATGGAGACATTTAGTGCAAAGATAGCGACAGTAACGGAACAAAAGTTCAGAGCAGCTAAGCAATCGCCATCTTACCGGAAGTCTCATGAGCTTCTTTACCACTCCCTGGGTGGGTTATCAGAGGTTACCTCAGCCAAGGGGACCACTACCGAGGACTGTACTCTGCTGACGGAGGCTTCCACATCTCCATCGCATTCTCCTCTCTTACTTTGCTGATTAGCTTGACAAAGGGGCGGGGGGGGGGGTGCCTTTTACAAAACATTCAGAGACCCCAAGCGATCAGCTCTGGTGCCTTTCGCCACTTAGTCCATTCTTAACTGATCCACCTCAGCTGTCGGAATGGCCCCTCTACACCTCAAGCAATTTAGCTATCTCTCTAGCCGAAAAATGTAGGCAGGAAGCTTCTCCCCCTTCTCCTGACACATTCTGAAACCCTGTCATGAGCTCCATTGGGCTTCCCATCACATCAAACTATTTTCTAGTGCTTGCATGTAGGCCACAGAGGTAGCAAAGGGGTTCTGTGTCTTTCCAGATCTCACTATGTCAATAGCCACCCTTTTCAAACTTTCAACCAATCGCTGTCTTTTTACGTCATCAGAGCACTGCCACTCATCCAGTATCTGAAAAGTCTGCTCCGCCCAGGTCTCATACTCCTCTTCCCCCTTGGGAGTAGGCTTCACCCCAGAGAACATTCTCAGGTTTCAATAGCTAGGACCCTCTGTCTGGCAATGGGCCATTTATTTGCCACAGAGATAAGGGCTGATACCAACTCAGAAGTCCCACGCTTAACTGGGGGACTCATTAGACATTCCAAATCAGACCACTCCTTCCCTCGTTCTGCAGAAATGAGAGCAACTTTGAAGTCTCAGCCCCCAGCTATGGGAGACTCAGCTTTGGATTTGGCACACTCACCGACACTCCCCTCCTCCCGGAAAGTATGGACAGCCCATGGTCCCCCCAGGGCCCCAATAGTACCAGGCAGTCCCACTGCTGTTACGTCAGCACTTGACTGAACTAGAACAAAGTCTTTGCCCGTCATTTTGACAAACCGCTCCACAATCGTAACTGCTCCTATGCCTTTAATGGTACTTAAAGTTCAAATTAACAATTTGGCAAGAATGCGAATGCCTACCCAACTCAACACACACACATTGGTTACCAGTAACCCTGTGGATTCGCACCACCACTCAACCCCCTGCAGCATTCATAACCATGTATCGTGATCACTTTACTAGGCAGTAGTTTAGCACAGACTGAAACACACAACCCAATGGATCATTGCTCGGGGCAATCACACAGCATCTAACAAAATTGATCCCAGACAATATCCCCACAATGAAGACCCCTGGTTTCCTTGGCTGTGTAAGTCTAGGAAAGACACTCTCCGGCCCTGCCAACCTCATGAGACTCTCTCCCACCCCAAACCACAGTTTGTGTGGATGCTCTGTAATTTGCTACCCTGTTACAAATTGGTGCCATGAAATAACAGACAGTACACTGCATACAATTAAAGGAATTGTATTTATGAATTTTAACTAAAGGGTTAGTAAACAATAACAAAAAGAAAAGGGCCCATTATAATTAAACAGTCAAAGGTGCACAAATTGGAGCTCATCTTGAACTTCTCTGTCACTCATGAGCTGGGCCCTTGTCAGCGTGATAACACATACCACCTTCCAAACGTTGCTCACAATCCATCTTGAACAAATAGGTCGCCCACTGGATTGTATGCTACGACCAATTTTCCCCATCGTCTTCTCTCTCCATCTCCCACTGAACAAAAGCCCAAGCCTAACCTTATTGTCCCTCACCAAGAAAACCTCTCACTAATTGGATGGCACACATTCCACATCATCCCTTATCTTCAACAATGACCCAAACAAGCTGAGAACAAAGCAAATGTCTGTGCAGGGTCAACCCATGGAAGGCTGCTGGACCAGACAACATTCCTGGCAGAGTGCTCAGAGGATGTACAGACCAGCTAGCAGATGTTCTCACTCACATCTTCAACATCTCCCTGAGCAGCGCCACCATTCCAACGAGCTTCAAGGCCACCAACATCATCCCCGTACCGAAGAAGTCTTCAGTGTCCTGCCTAAATGACCACCGTCCCGTTGCACTTACATCCATCATCATGAAGTGTTTCGAGAGGCTCGTCCTGAGGCATATCAAGACCCTGCTGCCCCCCTCACTGGACCCCCTGCAGTTTGCGTACCGTCCCAACCACTCAATGGATGATGCCATTGCCACCACCCTCCACCTGGCCCTAAGCCACCTGGACAAAAAAGACACATACATTCGGATGCTGTTCATAGACTTTAGTTCAGCATTCAACACAATTATCTCTCAGAAACTGATTGGAAAGCTGAGCCTATTGGGCCTGAATACCTCCCTCTGCAACTGAATCCTAGACTTCCTGACTGGGAGATCTCAGTCAGTCGGGATCGGGAGCAGCATCTCCAACACCATCACACTGAGCACAGGGGCTCCCCAGGGTTGCGTGCTCAGTCCACTGCTGTTCACTCTGCATACCCACGACTGTGCTGCAACACACAGCTTGAACCATATCATCAAGTTCACCGATGACACGACCGTGGTGGGTCTCATCAGCAAGAATGATGAGTCAGCTTACAGAGAGGAGATGCAGTGGCTAGTTTACAGGTGCAGAGCCAACAACCTGTCTCTTAATGTGAACAAAACAAAAGAGATGGTTGTTGACTTCAGGAGGGCATGGAGCGACCACTCCCCGCTGAACATCGACGGCTCCTCGGTAGAGATCGTGAAGAGCACTAAATTTCTTGGTGTTCACTTGACGGAGAATCTCACCTGGTCCCTCAACATCAACTCCATAGCAAAGAAAGCCCAACAGCGTCTCTACTTTTTGGGAAGGCTGAGGAAAGTCCATCTCCCACCCCCCATCCTCATCACATTCTACAGGGGTTGTATTGAGAGCATCCTGAGCAACTGCATGACTGCCTGGTTCGGAAATTGCACCATCTCGGATCGCAAGACCCTGCAGCAGATAGTGAGGTCAGCTGAGAAGATCATCGGGGTCTCTCTTCCCACCATCACGGACATTTACACTACACGCTGCATCCGCAAAAGAAACAGCATTATGAAGGACCCCATGCACCCTTCATACAATCTCTTCTCCCTCCTGCCATCTGGGAAAAGGGTCCAAAGCATTCGGGCTCTCACAACCAGACTATATAACAGTTTCTTCCCCCAAGCTATCAGACTCCTCAGTACCTGAAGCCTGGACTGACACATTGCCCTACTGTCCTGTTTATTATTTATTGTAATGCCTGCACTGTTTTTGTGCACTTTATCCAGTCCAGTATAGGTCTGTAGTCTAGTATAGCTTTCTCTTTTTTTATATATATATGTAGTTCAGTCTAGTTTTTTTTGTACTGTGTCATGTAAACCATGGTCCTGAAAAACGTTGTCTCATTTTTACTATGCATTGTACCAGCAGTTATGGTCGAAAAGACAATAAATGTTGACTTGACTTGACTTGACTTGAAATGAAACAAGCTGCTTTTTCAGAACTGCCAAAATGAAGTACATACAGTAAAAGAGTAAAAATATGAACCAGGGCATTACATTAATATCTATACGCTCAAGCATTTCTATCTGCTGCTAAGTCATTCCCACAATTGCCACTGGTGAATACTAAATTAAGTATCTCCTCTGGTTCCATGCACAAGTTTCCATTTTCCTGATCGGTCCTATTCTCACACAGCTCATCCTCTTGCTCTTCATGTAGAATGCCTTCATATTTTCCTTAATCCTGCACACCAAGGCCTTAAGTGGTCGGGCATCGAAACTCCTCTGTGCTCCTCCTAACTGAATCAATCGCTCCAACTCCATCTCCAACAGTGGTATCATGTCTGTATGTGAGTCCTTCTCGAACACATTATGCTTCGTCTTTGAATCAGCTTTGCCTCCGCTTCTGTTTGCGGTGATAATTTACCACAACTTACTTCAAAAAAGGTTATTAACAATGTTTTTTGTTGAATAACTTGCCTTTTGAATGACCAGTCAGCTGTCACTCACCTTCAGTCGCCAGAGTAGGCCCAAAGCCTCAGTCTCTGTTCATCATATTAGAGCAAATTGCTGCAAGGCTCGCAGACATGAAGCACAACAACTGGAGCAGACTCACAGCATCAGCACTACGGAGAGAGGAGTGAATATGCGGAAGAGAGAGCAAAATCAGCTGGTACCTCACCTCCGATCCTTAAACTGGATGGCACTTGTCCCTTGTGAGCCATGGTAGTGTCATCCTGCCTTTAGAATACTTCTTCTTTGAGATGTATCTATCCTGCACCTTTCAAATTGCTCCCAGAAACTCCAACCATTGCTGTTCTGCCATCATCCTTGTTAGTGTCCCTTTCTAGTCCATAAGATATAGGAGAAGATTTAGGCCATTTGTTCCATCAAGTTTTCTCAGCCATTTCATTAGAATCAGAATCAGGTTTATTATCACCAGCATGCAACATGAAATTTGTTAACATAGCAGCAGCAGTTAACAGATAGAGTGATAGGGCAAAGCTCAATGGGCTTAGGTGGTAACAAGGCAAGGTAGGTTTACCTGTGTTAATTGCGGAAAGGAAGTGGTATGTGTGTAAGGCCAGTTTTCTGTGCTCAGTGTCAGATGCGGGAAGTCCTGGAGTCTCCCAGCCTCCTGGACAGCCAGATCTGCACCCGGTGTGTCGAGCTGCAGCTCCGAAGGGACCGCATTAGGGAACTGGAGATGCAGCTCGATGACCTTCATCTAGTCAGGGAGAGCGAGGAGGAGTTATAGGCAGATGGTCACACCGGGGTCACAGGAGACAGACAAGTTGATCACAGTCAGGAGAAGGAAGGGGAAGAGTCAGGTACTAGAGTATACCCCTGTGGCTGTACCCCTTGACAATAAGTACTCCTGTTTGAGTACTGTTGGGGTGACAGCCTACCTGGGGGAAGCAACAGTGGCTGTCCCTCTGGCACAGAGTCTGGCCCTGTGGCTCAGAAAGGGTAGGGAAAGGAAGAGGAAAGCAGTAGTGATAGGAGACCCTGTAGTTAGGGAAGACAGGTGACTCTGTGGATGCAGGAAAGAAACTCCGATGGTAGTTTGCCTCCCAGGTGCTAGGGTCCGGGATGTTTCCAATCACATCCAAGATATCCTGCAGTGGCAGGGAGAACAGCCAGAGGTTGTGGTACATATTAGTACCAATGACATAGGTAGGAAAAGGGAAGAGGTCCTGAAAAAAGACTACAGGGAGTTAGGAAGGAAGTGGAGAAGCAGGACCACAAAGGTAGTAATCTCAGGATTACTGCCTGTACCACGCAACAGTGAGTATAGGAATAGAATGAGGTGGAGGATTAATGCATGGCTGAGGGATTGGAGCAGGGGGCAGAGATTCAGATTTCTGAATCATTGCAACTGCTTTTGGGGCAGGTGTGACCTGTACAAAAAGGACTGGTTGCACTTAAATCCCAGGGGGACCAATATCCTGGTGGGAAGGTTTTCTAAGGCTACTGGGGAGAGTTTAAAATAGAATTGTTGGGGAGAGTGGGAAATGAAATGAGGAGAATGGGAAAGAGGCGGTTGGCTCACAAGTAGAGAAAGCTTGGAGACAGTGTGTGAGGGAGGATAGGTAGGTGATAGAGAAGGGACACGCTCAGATGGACGGTTTAAGATGTGCCTATTTCAACACAAGGAGTATTGTGAACAAAGCGGATGAGCTTAAAGCATGGATCAGTACTTGGAGCTATGATGTGGTGGCCATTACAGACTTGGATGTCTCAGGGACAGGAATGGTTACTTCAAGTGCTGGGTTTTAGATTTTTCAGAAAGGACAGGGAGGGAGACAAAAGAGGTGGGGGTGTGGCACTGTTGATCAGAGATAGTGTCACAGCTGCAGTAAAGGTGGATGCCAGGAGGGTTTGTCTGTGGAGTCTCTGTGGGTGGAGGTTAGGAACAGGAAGAGGTCAGTAACTCTACTGGGTGTTTTTTATTTGGATGAAATTCCTACAGGAAATAAGGAGAATGCAGGAAAAATATATTCCAAGAATAAAGAAAATCATAAAAGGAAAAATGACACAAATGTGGCTAACGAGAGAAGGCTAAAATAAAAGCAAAAGAGGCAGTGTTCAAGGAAGCAAAAATTAGTGGGAAAACTGAGGACTGGACAAATTTTAAAAATTTGCAGTAGGTAACTAAGAAACTTATTAGGAAAGAAAAGATAAATTATGAAAGGAAATTGGCAATTAACATAAAAAAGGACACTAAGAGTTTTTTAAATATATGAAGAGTAAAAGAGTGACACGGGTAGATATAGGACCTATTGAAAAGGATGCTGGAGAAATTATAATGGGTAACAAAGAGATGGCAGAGGAACTAAATGAGTATTTTGTATCAGTCTTCACAGTGGAAGACATTAGCAACATATCTGATAGCCAGAGGTCTCAGGGAATAGATTTAGGTACAGTCAAGATTACTAGAGAGAAAGTGCTTGAGAAGCTAAATGGACTAAAGATTGATAAGTCTCACAGACTGGATGAAGTGCATCCACAGGTTCTGAAGGAGGTGGCTTCGGAGATTATGGAGGCATTGGAGATAATCTTCCAGGAATCAGTAGACTCTGGCACTGTTCCGGAGGACTGGAAGATCGCAAATGTAGTTCCATTTTTTAAGAAAGGAGAGAGGCAGGAAAAAGAAAATTACAGACCTATTGGTCTGACATCAGTAGTTGGAAAGTTATTGGAGTCGATCCTCAAGGATGAGATTATGAATTACCTTGAGGTGCATGACAAAATAGGCCCAAACCAGCATGGTTTCATGAAGGGAAGATCCTGCCTCACCAACCTATTGGAATTTTTTGAGGTAATCTCAAATAAGATTGACAAGGAAGTGGCTGTGGATGTTGTGTATTTGGATTTTCAAAAGGCCTTCGATAAGGTACTGCATAAGAGGCTGCTTAATAAGATGAGGGCTCATGGAATTACAGGAAGGATATTGGAATGGGTGGAGCATTGGCTGATAGGCAGAAAGCAAAGAGTGGGAATAAAGGGATCCTATTCTGGTTGGTTGCCGGTTACTAATGGTGTTCTGCAGGGGTTGGTTTTGGGGCCACTTCTTTTTACACTGCATATCGATGATTGAGATTATGGATTAAATAGTTTTGTGGCTAAGTTTACGGATGACACCAAGATAGGTGGAGGAGCAGGAAATGTTGAGGAAACGGAAAGTTTGCATAGAAACTTGGTCAGTTTAGGAGAGTGGGCAAAGAAATGGCAGATGAAATACAATGTTGAGAAATGTATGGTTGTACATTTTGGAAGAAGAAACAATCGGGCAGATTATTATTTAGATGGGGAGAAAATTCAAAAATCGGAATTGCAAAGGGACTTGAGGGTCCTAGTGCAGGATACCCTAAAGGTTAACCACCAGGTTGGATTGGCAGTAAGGAAAACGAATGCTATGTTGGCATTCATTTCAAGAGGAATAGTGTGTAAGAGTAAGAAGGTGTTGATGAGGCTCTATGGGGCACTGGTGACACCCCAATTTGGAATACTGTGTGCAGTTTTGGGCCCCCTATCTTAGAAAGGATGTGCTGATGTTGGAGAGAGTTCAGAGAAGATTTACGAGGATGATTCCTGGAATGCAGGGACTAACATATGAGGAGCGTTTGTTGGCTCTTTGATTGTATTTATTAGAGTATAGAAGAATGAGAGGGGATCTCATAGAAACATTTCAAATGTTGAAAGGGTTGGACAGAGTTGATGTGGAAAGGCTGTTTCCCTTGGTGGGTGAGTCCAGGACAAAAGGCCACAGTCTTAGAGTTAGAGGGTACCCATTTAAAACAAAGATGAGGAGAAATTTTTTTAGCCAGAGGGTCGTGGATTTATGGAATTCGTTGCCACATATAGCTGTGGAGGCCCAATCATTGAGGGTCTTTAAGGAGGAGATTGATAGGTATCTAATTAGTCAGGATATTAAGGGATATGGGGAAAAATCCGGAAATTTGGAACTGGATGGGAGAATAGTTTAGCTCATGGTGGAATGGCGGAGAAGACTCGCTGGGCCGAATGGCCCGCTTCTGCTCCTTTGTCTTGTGATCTTGTGACCTGTCCACCAGTGTGTTTACCCAATCAAATGTACCTGTTCACCAGTATATTAACTCACTCTACCTGTTCACCAGACTATTCACTCAATGACCTCTACCTGTTCTCCAGTGTATTTACCCAATTACCTGTACGTGTTCACCAGCATGTTCACCGAATCATCTGTACCTGTTTACCAGTGTATTCATCCAATCACCTATACCTGTTCACCAGCCTGTTTCTCCAGGTAAAATTAGTGATCTTGTAGTTAGGGGTCCTTTTGGAAGGAGTGATCACAGTATGATTGAGTTTCTCATACAAATGGAGGGTGCAATAGTTCAATCAAAAACCTGTGTATTGTGCCTAAACAATGGAGACTGCAATGGAACGAGGGAGGATTTGGCTAGTGCCAACTGGGAACATGGTGGGATGGTTGAGGAACAGTGGAAGATTTTCAAAGATTTTTCACAGTGCCCAACAAAAGTATATTCCAATTAAAAGCAAGGGCAGTAAGGGTGGGGAGAGCCAGCCTTGGATAACTAAGGAAGTAAAAGAAAACATCAAACTAAAAGCTCATGCGTACAAAATCGCCAAGAGTAGTGGGAAACTGAAAGATTGGGAACACTTTAAAAAGCAACAAAGAAAGGGAAGCTAGAGTATGAAAAAATAAACTAGCACAAAATATAAAAACAGACAGTAAAAGTTTTTATAATTATATGAAGTGAAAAAGAGTGTCTAAAGTGAATGCAGGTCTCTTGGAGGACGAAAAGGGGGAATTGATATTCGGTAATGAGGAAGTGGCAGAGGCTTTGAATGACAATTTTGTGTTGGTGGAGGACACATCTAACATGCCAGAGAGAGTTGTTATGGATGCATTGGGAAGTGAGGACCTCGATACAATACCTATCGCTAAAGAGGCAGTGCTGAGCAAACTTGAGGGCATAAAGATAGACAAGTCCCCTGTTCCTGATGGAATGCATCCCAGGGTACTGAAAGAAATGGAAGAAGTTATAGTTGAGTCTTTGCAAATAATTTAACAAAATTCTCTGGGCAGGTCCTGGTGGATTGGAAGACAGCGAATGTCATGCCACTGTTCAAAAATGGATGTAGGCAAAAGGCAGGTAACTATAGGCCAGTTAGTTTAACATCTGTAGTTGGGAAAGCTATCGCTAAAGAGGAAATATCGAGGCATCTGGAAAAAAATGGAACCTTCAGGCAGATGCAGCATGGATTCAGCAGAGGCAGGTCCTGTTTGACAAACTTACTGGAGTTGTTTGATGATATAATAAGTGCAGTGGATAGATTTATTTACTTGGATTTCCAGAAGGTGTTTGATAACGTGCCACATAAAAGACTTATTCATAAGATAAGGATGCATAGAATTGGGGTTGATGTATTAGCATGGATAGAGGATTGGTTAACTAATAGAAAGCAGAGAGTTGGTATACATGGTGTTACTCTGATTGGCAATCAGTGGTGTGTGGTATGCCGCAGGGCTTAGAGCTGGGTCTGTAACTGATCACCATATACATTAACAATCTGGAAGAGGGGACCGAGTATAGTTTATCTAAGTTTGCTAATGATACTAAATTGAGTGGAAAAGAAAATTGTGCAGAAGATACGGAGAATCTGCACAGAGATACAGAAAAGTGAGTTGGCAAGGGTCTGGCAGATGGTAAATGTGAGGTCATCCACTTTGGAAGGAAAAATTAAAGAGCAGATTATTATTTAAATGGTAAAAAATTGAAGGAGGAACTGTTCTTTCCAGAGATTGGTGCATCTGTGGAGTTCTCTGCCCAATGAAGCAGTGGAGGCTGCCTCAGTAAATATATTTAAGACAAGGTTGGATAGGGTTTTGCACAGTAGGGAAATTCAGGGTTATGGGGAAAAGGCAGGTAGGTGGAAATGATACCATGGCCAGATTAGCCATGATCTTATTGAATGGCTATATTCACTCAATCACCTGCACCCATTTACCAGTGTATTCACTCAATTGCCTGTACCTGTTTGGCCTAAAATGTTGGCTCTGTATTCCTTTTTATAGGTGCTGCCTGACCTGCTTAGTTCCTCCAGCTCCAATGTGTGTTGCTCTGGATTTCCAGTATCTGCAGAATCTTTTCTAAATCTTTTTGCCTAAACTGGGTCTGCATCTGTCTCCTGTCCCATGAAAATGCCTTTTAAATGTTGTAACTGTGCCTGTTCATTCCATATCCCCACCACCCTCTGTATGGAGAAACTACACCTCACCTCTGTTGTTCACTTGCGTACAGATGCCGCATTCTTCTCTGCAGTCTGTGGGCTCACTTTCAAGAACCTTGCAGCCCGTGATATTCCTGTATAAAATGTTTACTTTTTAATTATTTGCCCAGTTTGCACTCTTTTGCACATTGGTGTTTGTCGGCTTTTATTGTGTGGCATTTTCATGAATTCTTTTGTTTTCCCGTAGCTGTCTGTAAGAAGACAAATCTCAAGTTTGTATATGTGTACTTTGATACTTCATTAACTTTGAACTTTGATCTACTTGAGAATTGTGTACAATTGTGTTCTGATTATTGAATGTCTGTCATATTGTGGGGCATCAGAAAAATGTGAGGTAGCATCACAGAAGCAGAAAATCTTAAGAGTAATAGACAGAGAACAACATTTTGGTTGTAGAAATAAATGTGCAGTCTATTTCCTAAATGGGGAGAAGATCCAGGAATCTGAGTGTGGTGAACTACATATACCTGTCTGGACATGCCCCCCCCCCCCCCCCCCGTTGACTGCTCCTGTGGCTCCTCCCACGGACCCCGATATAAAGGCGATTGGAGACACAGCCCTGGCCTCAGTCTCCAGGATGTAGTGTGGTGGTCATTTGCTGCTTGTTCTTTCTTCCAGCCAATAAAAGCCTATATCTCGCCTCACGTCTCCAAGAGTTATTGATGGTGCATCACTGAGATGAAGCAGGACTTGGGAGACCTTGTGCAGAACACCCTGAAGGTTAACTTTCAGGTTGAGTCTTTGGTGAGGAAGGCAAATGCATTAATTTCAAGAGGTCTAGAAAGCAAGAGCAGGGATGTATTGCTGAGGCTTTAAAAGGCATTTGTGAGGCCTCAACTTGAGTATTGTGAAACAATACTAATGTGCTAGCATTGGAGGGGGTCCAGGAATGAAAGGGTTATCACACAAGAAATGTTTGATGGTTCTGGGTCTGTACTCACTGGAATTCAGAAGGATGGGGGGGGGGGGAAATCTCATTGAAATCTTTCGAATGTTGAAAGACCTAGAGTAGATGTGGAAAGGATGTTTCCCAGGGTGGGGGAGTCTAGGACCATAGGGCACAACCTCAGGATACAGGGGCACTCTTTCAAAACAGATGTGGAGAAATTTCTTTAGCAAAGGGTGGTGAATATGTGGAATTTGTTGCCACATGTAGCTGTGGAGGCCAGGTCGTTGGGTGTATTTAAGGCAGAGATTGATAGATTATTGACTGGACATGGCATCAAAGGTTACGGGGAGAAGGCCGGGAACTGGTTGAATGGCGGAGCAGACTCGATGGGTCGGATGGCCAAATTCTGCTCCTATGTCTTATGGTCTAACCCACAAAATACTGGAGGATTTTCCTCCATAGATGCTACCTGACCTGCTGAGTTCCTCCAGAATTTTTGTGTTATTGCTTTTGTTTTTATTTCGTACATTATTACTGTATGAACATTCCAAGGTAGTAGATCGGGCTGTTTATATAAAGGGATTGGTTGCAAAAGTAAATAGATCGCTGCGGCGGGGCGGAACGCCCAGACAGTGTATCGGGTGCAAGTCCGGGAACTGCGTGTAATTGTAGCCGCGAGAGATTGCACTGGCGGATCCGCCTGTGACTCCGGTTCCGCGGTTTCGATTGCACGGGCGGACCAGCCTATTACTCCGGCTCCGATTTTTCGATTGCGCTGACAATCCCATCTTTATCTCCGACTTCGGGTTTTGGATTGTACTGTATATCCCTCCTGGAACTCCGGCTCCAGGTTTTGGATTGCCCTGACCATCCCA
Source organism: Hypanus sabinus (assembly GCF_030144855.1). Taxonomy (NCBI): domain Eukaryota; kingdom Metazoa; phylum Chordata; class Chondrichthyes; order Myliobatiformes; family Dasyatidae; genus Hypanus; species Hypanus sabinus. Next base: position 108,422,460 of record NC_082719.1, read on the forward strand.
CTTTGTAACTCCAGCTCCGAGTTTCGGGTTGCACGGTTACCCCGACTCTGAGTTTTCGATTCTGCTGACAGACCCCGCCTGTAACCCAGGCTCCGTGGTTTGGAATGCACTAGCGGTCCAATTGTATTGCCCCGGTTTCGGGTTTTGATTGCGCTGACAGTCCCACATTTTAAATCCAGCCAGGGTTTTGCGCTATTCTATGAAGTACCGCCTTTTGATTGGCTCTCGTCATCCGATGAGGTCATTAGTGGGCTGAGCGGGGACATCGCGGTCCTACTGCGCAGGCGTGGGCGGCGGAGCAGCCGGGAGCGGTGGCGATGGAGGCGAAGACGACGGGGACGGGATCTGGGCTTGGTTACCGCACCTACCGGCGCCGGTGGCTGGTCCTGTTCGCCACCTGTGCCCTCAGCTGTTCCAATGCAATGGTAAGTGAGATGAGAGCGGGGAGTGCCGGCTGCGCTTGTTGGGGGAAGCAGCCGAACTGTCAGCCAGAGATTTGGTCCCCTTCGTTGGTCAGGTCCCTGACTGACCGGGCTATCAATCAGAGATCCGATCTTCCCCTTCCGTGTTTGGCCCGGACTGTGGCTCTTTCCCGGGCCTGGCTACGGACCAGCTGGGCTGCCAGCCGGAGATCCGGTCTTCCCCTTCAAGGACTGGACCCTGGTCGGCTGGGCTGTCAGTCAGCGATCCTGCCCTTTCCTTCGCGGCTCTGGCTCCTGACTGGCCGGGCTATTAGCCGGAGATCAGATCCTCCCCTCTACGGGTCTGGACCCGGACCTGCCAAACTGTCAGCCGGAGAGAAGGCAGGTGTATGGGGTTGAGTGGGATCCGGGATCAGTCATGATGGAAAGGCGGAGTAGATTCGATGGACTGAATGGCCTAATTCTGCTCCTATGTCTTATCATCTTATGATCTAACTATTCCTTTCCCGGGTCTGGACAGGGACAGGCCGGATCCGATGCTCCCCTTCCCGGGTCTGGCACCGGACTGTGCTATCGCAAGAGGTTGGACAAACTTAGGTTGTTTTCTCTGGAGTGGCGGCTGCTGAGGGGAGATCTGATAGAAATTTACTAGATTATGACAGGCATAGAAAGAGTAGGCAGATAGTATCCTTTTACATAGAAACATAGAAAATCTGCAGCACATACAGGCCCTTCGGCCCACAATGCTTGCTGAACATGTGCTTACTTTGGAAATTACCTCTGGTTACCCATAGTGGGGTCTGACCAGGGTCCTATATAGCTGTAACATTACCTCTCAGCTCTTGAACTTAATCCCATGGTTGATGAAGGCCAATGCACTGTATGCTTTCTTAACCACACAGTCAACCTGTGCAGCAGCTTTGAGTGTCCTTTGGACTCATACCCCAAGATCCCTCTGATCCTCCACACTGCCAAAAGTCTTACCATGAATACTATATTCTGCCATCATATTTAACCTACTAAAATGAACCATCTCACACTTAACTGGGTTCAACTCCATCTCATCCCAGTTGTGCTTCCTTTCAATGTCCCACTATAACCTCTGATAGCCCTCCACACTATCCACAACACCTCCAACCTTTGTATCATCAGCAAATTTACTAACCCATCCTTCCACTTACTCATCCAGGTCATTTATAAAAATCACAAAGAGAAGGGGTCCCAGAACAGATCCCTGAGGCACGTCGCTGGTCACCAACCTCCATGCAGAATATGATCTGTCTACAACCACTCTGCCTTCTCTGGGCAAGCCAGTTCTGGATCCACAAAGCAATGTCGCCTTGGATCCCATGCCTTCTTACTTTCTCAATAAGCCTTGCATGGGGTACCTTATCAAGTGCCTTGCTGAAATTCAAATGCACTACATCTACTGCTCTACCTTCATCAATGTGTTTAGTCACATCCTCAAAAAGTTCAATCAAACTTGTAAGGCACAACTTGCCTTTGACAAAGCCATGCTGATTATTCCTAATCATATTATGCCTCTCCAAATGTTCATAAATCTTCCCATTCAGGATCTTCTCCATCAGCTTATCAACCACTGAAGTAAGACTCACTGATCTATAATTTCCTGGACTATCCCTAACTCCTTTCTTGAATAAGGAAACAAAATTTGCAACACTCCAATCCTCTGGGACCTCTTCCATCCCCACTGATGGTGCAAAGATCATTGCCAGAGGCTCAGCAATCTCCTCCCTTACCTCCCACAGTAGCCTGGGGTACATTTTGTCCGGTCCTGGCGACTTATCCAACTTGATACATTCCAAAAGCTCCAGCACATCCTCTTTCTTAATGTTGATATGCTCAAGCTTTTCAGTCCACTGTATGTAATCCCCACAATCGCCAAGATCCTTTTCCATAGTGTCTACTGAAGCAAATTATTCATAAAGTACCTCTGATACCTCCTCCCTTTCCATACAAACTTTCCCACTGTCACACTTGATTGGTCCTATTCTCTCATGTCTTATCCTCTTTACACTTCACATACTTGTAGAATGCCTTACTGTTTTCCTTTATTCTGCTTGCCAAGGCCTTCTCATGGCCCCTTCTGGCTCTCCTAATTTCATTCTTAAGCTCCTTCCTGCCAGCCTTATAATCTTCTAGATCTCTATCATCTAGTTTTTTGAATATTTCATTAGCTTTTCTTTTTTCCTTGACTAGATTTACAACTACCTTTGTACACCACAGTTCCTGTACCCAACCATCCTTTCCCTTTCTGATTGGAATGTACCTATGCAGAACGTCACACAAATATCCCCTGATATTTCAGGGCATGCATTTAAGGTAATTTCAAAGGAGATGTGAGAGGCGAGTTTTTATTACACAGGGAGTGGTGGGTTCTTGGGATGTGCTGCCTGGGGTGATGGTGGAGTCAAACACAGAGACTTTTAAGAGATAGGCACATGAATATGACGAAACTGGAAAGATCTGGACATTTTGTGGGTCATAGAAATGAGTTAAGTTGCTTATGTTGTTACTAATTTAATTGAATCAGCACAACATTGTGGGCCGAAGGGCCTGTAATGTGCTGTAGGTTTCTATAGATCAGCACACAACATTGTGGGCCAAAAGGCTTGTAATGTGCTGTACTGTCCTATGTACTAGACTGGCCCTTCAACCAAACTGATCCGTGGGTTACAAGACCTGCTTCCATGCTGGCTCTTTACAGATCAGATTCAGATTCAGTTTATTGTCATTTAGAAACCACAAATGCAATGCAGTTAAAAAATGAGACAATGTTCCCCCAGAATGATATCACAAAAGCATATGACCAAACAGACTACACCAGAAAATCCACGTAATGTTTGGCAATCCCCAATCCAGAGTCCGGAGAGGCTGCTGCGTATTAATATCGCGCTACTGTCTAGCACGTTTTCTGGAAAGGAGCTCCAAATCCACCAGACAAAAACAAGACCAAAAACTAAAGCTACAAGACCTGCACAAAACCACATAATTACAACATATAATTACAACAGTGCAAACAATAGCATAATTGATAAAAAAAAACAGACTATGGGCACAGTAAAAATTAGTCCAAGATGTTAAAGGACTGTAAATTCAAAAGAAATCACCACAGTTTCCACAAGTCCCCAGGATCCCGACAGACTCGCCATCCCACGCTGACGGCAGAAGGGAATACCCCCGCTGTGGACTTCCAAGGCGCCTCCCGACTCAACCTCGCAGACGCAGCACACAATGGAAGCTCCATCGAAACCAGCCTCGCAGACGCAGCGCACACCGAAAGCAACCTGAGTCCGTCAAACCTCCGAGCCGACAACCATCCCTTCCAGCACAGCTTTTCTGAGCTCCATCCTCTGCCGAGCAAATTAAGATGGCCCCGCCAACGGCCATCGGGCAACGCGACCCCAAGGACTGGGGACCTGTTCTTCCCAGCGGAGACCCGGACCTCACAGCAGCAGCAGCAATGAAGAAGGTCTTTCTGGAATTTCCCGATGTTTCTTCATGCTTCCATGTCTGTTTTCAATCGATTATGGTTACGCACGGCACCCCACTTCACAAATAACAGATAATCAGTTCCGGAGTGGCCGCTGCAAGCTGCATCACGCCGCCACTTTAGATTAACATTTCTAAAGATCCTCAGCGAAGCTGCACAAAACAACCTGTGAAATCAAAGGTCAAGTGCTCATCACTGGAAAGTAGAGGCACTCCTGGAGTTGGGGAGCCAACTCTTCATCAACGGTAAAACTCAGTACTCTCCAGAGTGCTTTTGACTATCTGAGGAAGAGTGCTTAGAAAATGAAGCCCTCAGCTCCACACCAAGCTCATGGTTTATTAGGAATGGGGATGTGCTGATGAGTCGTCACTAGTCCTCTGCAAATCCCTCAGGATCAGGATGACTTGATCTCTGCTGAGACACTTCAGGAGGGATGATTTACAACTACAGCTGTGTAGCCCTTGTGTTATATAGATAGCAGTATTATTGTGGACTAAATGGTGATTACATCATGTATTCTCACCATTGTTTTGGTCTTATTTGCTGGTTCTGTGTTTTGACCAATTTAATACATGTTCACTTTCTCTTCAGTTGTAAGTTTGTTCACTTTTGCTTCAGTTTCATTTCAAATGATAAAAAGGAAGCATTTGCTAAATGTTTGATCAGAAAGCAGAGAATTATGTTGACTCTTGAGGAATGAGTCACATGCATTTCTCAGCTGATGGAATAATGCAGGACCTGCATTTAAAACTCTGATAGACAAAGGACATGCAATGATGTAGAATCCAAGTAGACTGTTGGTATTTGAATTAGTGTCTGTAGTTTAACATTTTTGTCCTATATCGTAACAATTGCCAGCCACCCAGCAACCCCTCCCCCCCCCCCACCAACCCAGCTCTTGCAAAGATTAAACACACTGACACTGTTCAGCCTGGTTGTTTATGGTTGATTTGTAAGTCATCAGGTTGAATTGCTTAATTCAGTCTTTTCTATGCAAAGGAAGTTCTTAGCTAACCGTGCATCTTGCCCACAGGATACACGAGACTTATCAAAGCTACTGTAAATGATTCCTTGTGATACCGATGTCATGTACAAATACCACTTGACTAACAAACTAGTCCAAGTACATTGGGATCCAGTTAGTTGGAACACATCCGAGGCAGTACATTTTGGCCCAGTTAAGCAGCTTGAAGTTTCATAGAAATATTAACATGGTATAAGACAAACTACTGTTTAACTGAGTAACAAATTATGTATTTAAATGAAATACAGAACAAATTATAACACTACCAATACTACTACAGTACTATAAAACCAGTAGTTTTTATTTCTTTTTGAACACAAACACATGCAAATGATGCTATTTAAAAGCTGTACATTCTAAGCACAGTGTAACATCTAACAACCACACAAGTTTTTGTGACTGACACCAGTTGGAAACTATTCAGCAACAGGCTGCTGTCTGAATTAAGCAACATGGTGTCCCAAATAAACTCGGGGAATTCTGTCTATTTTCTCGATTAGTTTTTGTTCTTTAAGAGTTGTCCAAAATAAGCGACTATTACCCTCTGGCTTCTCCCACAAACTCAATTTACTACCTCATCCTGAATGCCAAGAGACTGAATCTTCTTGACCAGCCTCCTGTGCGGGACCTTGTCAAATGCCTTAATGAAGTCCATGTGGACAGCATCCACTATCTCGAAAAACTATAAGATTGGTTTCTTCAGGACCTTCCATGCACAAAGCCATACTGACTATCCTTAATCAGTCTATGTCTATCCAAATACTTGTATACCTGGTCCCTTAGGATACCTTCCAATAACTTTCCCTCAGCTGATGTCCGACTCACCAGCCTGTAATTCCTGTTTCAGTTCAGATACTTTTTTAAACAGCAGAATAAAGTTGGCTTTCTTCCAATCCACTGGTACCTCTCCTGTCGCTAAGGATGTTTTAAATATATGTGCTAGGGTCCAGGCAATTTCTGCAATTGCCTCCTGTTGGGTCAAAGGGAACAGTTTGTCAGGCCCTGGGGATTTGCCTCAGGGTAGCAAACACTTCCTCTTCTGTAATCTGTACAGGATCCATGAAGTTGATGCTGCTTTACCCCACTTGTATAGACTCTGTAACCATCTCCCAAGTAAATACAGATGAAATGAGTGCTTTTAAAATCTGCCCCATTTGTTTTGGCTCCATCATTTCATAGCTTGTCACACTGGACAGACATTCACTCTAGTGTTGTTTCGTTGATGTCAGTGTCAGCTAAATCAGGTGAAAGTGGGCAGTTGCGCAAAATGTGTTCAATGTTCTGTGCCCTTTCACCACACTCACAGGATTCACTGGTCTTTAAACCCCACTTCGCCATATTGTCTCCTGTCCTACAAACTCCCGCTCTCATTCTGTTGAGAGTGCACCACTTCCGTCTGTCAAGCATTGCCCCGTCTGGCAACATTTTGTGGTTTCTTGCACTGTATTGTTTGGTGGGATTTGGCTCCATAATGGATTACTATTCCGATCTTCCAGAAGACCAATTTTGCTCCTTGCAATCCTTTTGCTCTTAACCTATCTGTAGAATCCCTTAGGCTACTCTTTCTAATTTCCTTGTTTCTACTTGCTTATACCTGCAATGCACTTCCTTTTTTCCCTTAACCAGGGCCTCAAGATCTCATGAAAACTAAAGTTCCCTACTGTTGTATCTTTACCTTTTATTCTGACAGGCACATACAAGCTGTGTACTCTCAAAAATGTTTTTCCAAGTACTCCTTTGCCAGAAAACAACTTGTTCCAATGCTCACTTTTAAGATCATTTCTGATACTATCAAAATTGATCTTTCTCTAATTCAGAATCTCAACCCGAGGACCAGACATATCTATTTTGCATAGCTACTTTGAAACTATTTACTTTGCATAGTTACTTTGTGATCACTAGTTGCAGTGTTCCTCTACACAAACTTCTGTCACCTGCCCTATCTCATTCCCTAAAATCAGATCCAGCATTGCACACTCTCTCATTGGGAGGTTTCCAGAACGCATTTGACAAAATCTATCCCACCTTGTCCTTTGACATTACAGGATTCCCAGTCCCTATGTGGAAAGGTAAAAATCGCCAACTATAACAACCTTATGTTTCTCACTACAATCTGTTGATTCTGGACTTTGTTTGAGGTCTTATCAACATCTGTCTCCACAATTTCTTCACTAACTGTCCGGGCACTCTGGTTTCCAACCAACCGCCACCCCCACCACAACTGTAATTTAAACTGTGCAGCATTAACAAACCTTCTCACTAGGCTGTTGGTCCCCCTTCAGTTCAGGTGCAAACCATCTCTTCTGTACAGGTCCCCCTTCGCTGGAAGAGAGCCCAATGTTCCAAAAATCTTATGTCCTCCCATCTACACCAACTTCTTAGTCAATTGTTAATCTGTATATTCTTCATAGTTCTGGCCTCACGAGCACATGGCATGGCTAGCGGTCCTGAAATCACAACCCTGGAGGTTCTGCTCTTAAATTTGGCACCTAACTCCCTGAACTCCCAATGCAGAACCTCATCTCTCTTCCTACCCATGTTATTGGTACCTGCATGGACCATGACCTCTCACCCTCTCACTTACGATTTCTGAGGACTCAATCTGAGATGTCTCAGACCCTGGCACCCTGGAGGCAACATACCATCCGAGAATCTCGCTCTTGCCCACAGAACCTCCTTTCTGTTTCCTAGACTGACAAATCCCCCATCGCCACAGTGTGCCTCTTCTCTGCCTTTCCCTTCTGAGTCACAGAGTCAGACTCAGTGCTAGAGACCCGACTGCTGTGACTTTGTGACTTTCCTCTGTTAGGTTCCCCCCACCGCCCGTACCCAAAGTGATATACATGTTGTTGAGGGGATGACCACAGAGATACTCTACACTGGCTCCTTAACCTCTTTCCCTTCCTGACTGTCACCCAGTTTCCTGTGCACAACACCTTGGGTGTAACTACCTCTCTCTATGTCCTATCTATCACCCCGCAGGGCCTCCTAAATGATCTGGAGTTCATCCAGTTCCAGCTCCATCTCCTTAACACAGAATGTTAAAAGCTGCATCTGGGTTCACTTCTCACAGTTGTAGTCATCAGGGACACTGGAGGTCTCCCTACCTTACCAGATCCCATGAAAGTAACATTCAACTATCCTGCCTGGCATCTCTACTGTCCTGACTGAGCAGATATAAAAAAGGAAGGGGGAATAAAATAAACTTTAGCTAGAGCTTTTCTTTCTCTGACTGAAGCCTTGAGCATCTAAATCCTGAAGATTACCTTTAATTTGCTCTTGCTAATCAATCCCAAATGTGGGTTGGTTGCTGGTGAGAGCTCAATTACTGCTTCCCATTATTGTTAACACAAACTAGTATGCCTAATCTCTCATCACAGACATTCTCTCCCCCCCACCCAGAGATCTGTCTGATAAGCTTCCCATAGCCTCCCAAATTTGTATCTTGAACTAGTCTCAACCAAAGTGATTAGAAGGGATCCAGGTTGACATTTTTGGACTTGTAGAAGCTGTTTGAGAGAATATTAGAACAAGTCTGTGGCTTTTGAAGTGATCTTTTGGCACCGTTGAACGATTAGTTAGCATGAGTTGGGGTCATTTTCATGTTGGTGACCAATGGGATACCTTTGGGAACAGTGTTTAGACATGACTGTCCACAGCATGTGCATAAATTGGTAAGACAGTGAATGCATGGTAGGCAATCCTTCAGACACAAATAAGTGAGAAGACAAGTTGTGATGTACAAGGCTGTAGTTCTGAGATTGTTTAATGAGTGAGCAGCAATTTGTTAAGTAGTGTGTTGTGTGAGAAATGTAGAAACTTAGTGTACAGGCACAGACACACACACACAGCAGGTAATGGAGAAAGCTAAAGGAATTTTGTCTTTATTTCATGTTTCCTTAAGTACATAGTCTTGTTGCAATTGTGTGAGCCAGAAGTGATGTCACATCTGAAATAGTGAATACTTGAGGTTCCCTTATTTATAATGAAAGATATGTTTTCCATGCAGGCAAGTTGGTACAAAGTCCTTGGATGTGGAGGTGTTGTCCTACATGGAACTCTACTTAATGCAATAAAACAATTAGAAGTGATCTTATTGAAAGAGGATTGTTGAGGGATGGTCTGGGTAAATGCTGAGAGGATGTCTCTTCTGAGAGAGCCCGAAAACAGAGGACATGCTCTCAGAATAAGGGGCACCCATTTAAGATTGAGATGAAATATTTCTTATGAAATTGGAAGTCTTTTGCACAGAATCGTGGGGGGGAGAGTCCATGGATATATCTCTAAACGGTGAGGGGATTTGGGAATATGGGAAAATTACTTCAACAATTTTGTTCGGCCATCCCAAGCCACAGGCAAGGTCCTGGAGGATGGCGAGTATCTAATGGTGTTCAAGAAGGGAACCAGGGATAATCCTGGAAACTATAGACCAGTAAGTCTCACACCAGTGGTAGGGAAGTTACTGGAGCTAATTCTTAGGAATAGGGTTTATGAGCATTTTGAAAATCATGGCTAATCAGTGAGAGGGAGTGTAATGTTGAATCAGGTTTGCAGGTCTTGCAAGTGAGACAGAAAGCACTGGATATATTCATCATTTATTTACAAACAGTAAAAACTGAACCAAACATTCATGTTCTCTATTTATAGATAATACAAAGCTGAATATTTAATGAACATACTTAGTTAAAAATGTGCGCAGAGCATATTATGAGACCATAGGAGCAGAATTAGGCCATTCAGCCCGCCTGCTCTGAGTCTGCTCTGCCATTCCATCATGGCTGATCCCGGATCCCACTCAACCCCATACACCTGCCTGGTTGCCATATTCTTTGATACCCTGACCAGTCAGAAAACTATCAACTTCTGCCTTAAATACACCCGCGGACTTGGCCTCCACAGCTATTTATGGCAGAGCATTCCACAGATTCACCACTCTCTGGCTAAAACAATTCCTCCTTACCTCAGGTCTAAAAAGTCATCCCTCAGTCTTGAGGCTGAGACCTCTAGTTCTGGATATCCTCACCATAGGAAACATCCTCTCCATATCCACCTTATCTAGTCCTTTAAACATTCAGTAGATCTCAAAAAGATCCCCATGCATTCTTCTAAATTCCAGTGAGTACAGGCCCAAAGCTGCCAAACACTCCTCATAGGTTAACCCCATTTATTCCCAGAATCATCCTTGTAAACCTCCTCTGGACAGTCTCCAATGACAATACATCCTTACTGAGATAAGGGGCTAAAAACTGTTGTCAATACTCCGAAGTGCAGCCTGAGTAGTGTCTTATAAAGGCTCAGCATTATCTCCTTGCTTTTATACTCTATTCCCCTTGAAATAGATGTCAACATTGCATTTGCCACCTTTACCACAGACTCAATCTGTAAATTAACCTTCTGGGAGTCTTACATGTGGACTCCCAAGTTCCCCTGCACCTTTGATGTTTGAACTTTCTCCCAATTTAGATAATAGTCTGCACTATTGTTCCTTTTACCAAAATACATTTTCATACATTTCCCAGCACTGTATTCCATTTGCCACTTTTTTTTGCCCATTCTTCCAATTTGTCTAAGTCCTGCTGCAATCACATTGCTTCCTCAGCACTACTTACTCCGTCAGCTATCCTTGTCTCATCTGCAAACTTTGCCACAAAGCTATCAATTCCATTATCCAAATCATTCACAAACAATGTGAAAAGCAGTGGTCCCAGTACAGACCCCTGAGGAACACCACTGGTTACTGGCAGCCAACCAGGAAAGGCTCACTTGCTGCCTCCTGCCTGTCAGCCATTCCTCTATCCATGCCAGTATTTTTCCTGTAACAACATAGGATTTTATCTTGTTAAGCAGTCTCATGTGTGGCACCTTATCAGTGCCTTCCCAATCACCTTGCCTTAAACAAAGGAAGAAGAGAGCAAGCCTTGTGTTATTTTGTTAACATGTGTTATTTTATTTACCCAGGATATTTGAAACTTGACGGCAGGTGACTATCCAATGGGAAAAGCAGCTGCAATTTCTAAACTAACCAATTACAATGGAAACAACTTCGGACAATCAGAGTAAGGCACATCCCCACAGGATAGGGAGCATGGCTTTGTGCAGGGCAAGGCTTGTCTTGCTGGCTCAAATGAGGCTTTTGATGGGGTGACGAGGGTGATTGATGAAGGTAGAGCTGTGATGTTGTCTACGTGGATTTTAGTAAGGTATTTGACAAGGTTCCTCATGGAAGGATCATCCAGTCTGTGAGAAGTGGTCGAAGGGACTCATTCTAGCTGGAGTTGTGGGATTAGTGATGGTCTCCAAGGATCTTACTGGGACCCCTGCTGTTTGTGATTTCTCCAAATGACCTGGATGAAAATGTAGAAGGATGGGTTAGTAGATGTGTAGATGATTCAAAGATTGGTGGTGTGGATAGCATAGAAGACTGGCAAAGAATACAGCAGGATATAAATCAGCTGCAGATAAGAGTGGAAAAATAGCAGATGGAGTTTAACCCAGCCAAATGTGAAGTGTTGCACCTTGGGAGGTCAAAGGTAAACAGGCAGTGTACTGCTAAGGGCAAAACCCATGACAGTGTAGATGAGCAGAGAGATCTTGGGGTCCAAGTTCACAGGTCCCTGAAAGTAGCGAACCATGTTGATAGGGTGGTTAAGAAGGCATAAGACATGCTTGTCTTTATCAGTTGACATTCAATTAAAAAGTCAGTAAGTTATGTTGCAGTGTTATCAAACTCCAGTTTGGCCGCATCTGAAGTATTGCATATAGTACTGGTCGCCCCGTTATAGGAAGGATGTTTGAGTGCAGAAGAGATTTCCCAGGATGTTGCCTGGATTCAAGAGTATGAGCTATATGGTACTCCTGTTACTAATAAAGTGGCCACTGAGAATATTTTTGTTTTCTGTTTTGAACCCACCCTTTATCCACCCCAGTATATAATTTATAATCTCATGCCCCAATTCTGTGTAATAACCTTGGTGTGGCTTCTTATCGAGGCGCTCCTGTGAAGTACCACATTCACTGATTGTGCTTTATTGTTTCTGCCTGTTAGAGCAAAGATCCTGTGGATGTGTCTGACAGTGTGCCTTTCGTAAGTCCTCGTCGACTCTGCCCAACCCCATCATTATTTTCCAGGGGCCTGTCACTGCTTCCTTATTACAGATTCAACATTTCCCCATCAATGTCGGGCTAATTCATGAATATTCTATCTCCCTTCAGTCTTTAAATAATGCTGAAATATACTTTGCTTCCTAGTCTGTGAAAATATTATTATTAGCAAATTGCACATACCTGTTTGATGAAGGAATACAGACCTTGTGTATTCAGATAGCATTAGATTGGCATGGACATATCAGACATTGTGGGCCAAATGGCATGTTCCCATGCTGTACTGTTCTGTTCTGCTTGTAACTGGTGAATTATTGATGTCGGTAATGTAGACCTAGCAGTGGATTACCCTGCTACCACTAGGTCTCTTCACTTGAACAGTGAGCTGTTTAGTGTTACTGTACAGTTTACTGTTTATCTGCACTACACACATCACATGCATTTTGAATTATATTTTATTAACTTATTTGTGGTTATATTTCGTTTTATGTGGCGTGTGTGATGTATGTATTTTGGCTGCACTGTGGTCTGGAAGAATGTTGCTTCATTTGGTTGTATATATGTACAGTCAGATGACCATAAATTTCAAGTTCAGGTTTAATGTCATCCAGCCTTGCATGAATGTCCATGAATAATACAGACAAACGAAACATTGTTACTCCAGGGCTAAGCTGCATAACACAGTATCAACAATCATACACAGCATACGGTACATATAACACATATAAGATAGCAGTAAACATACAGTCACACAAGAAAATCTATAGCTGAGTGACATGTCCGGTATATTAATGAGTGTCATCGACAAGAATAAGCAGTTCAGAGCAGTCCACAGCTGAAAGTACGTAGGCATGCAACCTGGCTGTCATTCCACTGACTGACCACTAGAGGACAACAACTAAAGGTGGAACTGCTTGTCATTCCCCAACCCAGTATGGACACCGTGCTACACCCAGCACCTCTGTGCACTGACCCCAATGCTAGGCAGTAATACGGTCCACACCAAGTCGTGCTCTGCCAACGAGCAGTTTGCTGATGGGGTAAACCTGCAATACTTAATGTCCAACATTATTTTGCGATTGGAAAAGTGATGTTTAAAAAAGACAAAAACACCTCTGGTCGGCCCCCAAGGGTCGGCTGCATCCAAAAGTGCTGCCGTATTACCAGAAGTCTTGTACACAACATGATTGAGAAATGAGTCTTTGAGCAGTCATCGGGGAGAAACATGTCAGGTGGAAATGATAAATTCGTGTACTGAAGTGCAATAAAAAACCTGTCTTACATACTGTTCATACAGATTAATTCATTACACAGTGCATTGAATAGAAGGTAAAACAATAGGAGAGTGAACACTGCAGGGCTGCACCAGCGGGAGGGGCTAGCCCCTAGCCCAGCACGACTCCAGCACGTCCATGCCCAGCAGAGGCCTCTGCCCTCTCTGTTGGGTGACTGCAGTCAGTCTGTGCATCCAAGGCAACCTCGCTGCCGAGGCCTAGTCCCTGCCACAACTGAGATAACACAGCTTCCCTGCTGCCAGTCTCTCCAATGAGCGACAAACTGAACTGCAGTATTCTATGTTACCAATATCAAACAGGGTGTATCAATAACAACACCTAATACAATTACGCTCTCTGTTTCTTGGATTGCATGCCGAATTGACACAATAGTACACAACAATGGTATGCAAGTCCAGCTCCATTGCTATCAAGCAACTTGCTGATGGGATAGACCAGCAGTACTTGATGTTCTTAGTATCCAGCAGTGATTTCTGATTGTAAGACAAGATGTACAAGCTGCATCTGAGCATGCTGCCATCTTACTGGAACTTGTCCCCACAGTACACACTTACTCAGTTACCTAGTTTAAGTCCCGTTGCTGACCTGGTTTCACTTAGTCATCACCTATACACTACCCAGGTCTCTTATTCCCAAGCAGATCCATTCCCCCCCCCCCCACCCCACCCTATTGATTCCACTCTTCACTGTCCTTAGCAGAGCCTTCTATTTGCACCTATCACTTTCTGACCTCTGTCTCTCACTCCTCCACCCATCTCCATCTGTCCATCATCTCATTCTCCCACCCCCCCCTCCTCTGCTCCACCTGTTTCCCTACTCACCTGGTTCCACCTCTCACCTCCTAGTCCATGCCCAGCCCCACTTGCCTCCACCCTCCCCTCCTCCACCTATCTCCCTACTCACCTGGTTCCATCTGACCACCTGGGTGTCCTATTCCCAAGCAAGTCCATCCCCCCATTGATACCACTCTTCACCAACCTCAGCATGGCCTTCTGTTTGCACATATCACTTTCTGGCCTCTGTCTCTCTTCCTCCATCCATCTTCCCTTCCTCCACCTGTCTCGCTCTCCTTCCTCCCCTCCTCCACCTGACTTTCTACTCATCTGGTTCTACCTCTCACCTCTCAGCCCCCTCCTTCGCCCCTTTACAGTGACTATCACTCCTCTAAGTCCTGAATCAGGACTGCACGATCTCCTTTTCCCTCCTGCTCAACTCGACCAGCTAAATTCTCCAGCAGCTCGTAGCTCCAGGTTGTAGTATCTGCAGGCTCTTGTCCATAAGTAGGAGCAGAATTAGGCCATCAGGCCCATTGAGTCTGCTCCACCATTTAGTCATGGCTGATCCTTTTTTTTCTCTCTCTTCCTCAACACCAGTTCCCAGCCTTCTCCCTGTAATCTTTGATTCCATGTCTGGATCCTACCTCTTTACTCAGCACTACCTGCCCCCTATCAATCTTTGTATCATTCTGCAAACTTGACAACAAAGCCATCTATTCCATCTAAAGCATTTATATACAGCATAAAAAGAAGTCTCAACACTGACCTCTATGGTACACCACTAGTCACTGGCAGCCAACCAAAAAGGATCCTTTTATTCCCACTCACTGCCTCCTACCAATCAGCCAATGCTCTAACCATGTTAGTATCTTCCACAGTGAAGACTGATGCAAAATACTCATTTAGTTCATCAGCCATCTCCTTGCCCCCATTATTACTTCTCCTGCCTCATTTTCTAACTATCCTTTATCCATTCTCATTTCTCTTTTATTTTTAACATACTTGAAAAAGCTTTTACTATCCACTTTGATGCTGTTTTCTAGCTTGCTTTCATATTTCAGCTTTTCCTTCCAAATGATTCTTTTAGTTGTTTTCTGTAGGTTTTTAAAAGCTTCCCTGCTTCTCTATCTTCCTGCTAATTTTTGCTTTGTTGTATACCCTCCCTTTGGTTTTTATATTAGCTTTGACTTCCCTTGTCAGCAACAGTTGTGCTATTTTGCCGTTTGAGTCCATCTTCATTTTTGGAATACGTATGTCCTGCACCTTCCTCATTTTTCCCAGAAACACACGCCATTGCTGCTCTGCTGACATCCCTGCCAGCAGCTCCTTCCAATTTACTTTGGCCAACTCCTCTCACATACCACTGTAATTTCCCTTACTCCACTGAAATACTGCTACATCAGACTTTACTTTCTCCCTATCAAATTTCAAGTTGAACACAATCATATTGTGATCACTGGATCCTAAGGGTTCTTTTACCTTAAGCTCCCTCATCGCCTCCGGTTCATTATATAACACCTAATCCAGTATAGCTGATCCCCTAATAGGCTCAATGTCAAACTGCTCTAAAAAGCCATCTCTTAGGCATTCAACAAACTCACTCTCTTGAGATCCATTACCAACCCGAATTTCCCAATCGACCTGCCTGTTAAAATC
Organism: Hypanus sabinus; assembly: GCF_030144855.1. Lineage (NCBI taxonomy): Eukaryota > Metazoa > Chordata > Chondrichthyes > Myliobatiformes > Dasyatidae > Hypanus > Hypanus sabinus. The sequence continues at coordinate 108,438,248 of NC_082719.1, forward strand.
GCCCATGACCACCATAACATTGTCCTTTTGACTCGCCTTTTCTATTTCCTGTTGTAATACGTAGTCATCCTCCCAGCTACTGTTGGGTGGCCTGTATATAACTGTCATCAATGTCCTTTTACTCTTGGAGTTTTTTAACTCAACCCACAAGGATTCAACATCTTCCAATCCTATGTCACATCTTTCCACTAATTTGATGCCATTCTTTACCAGCAGAGCCATGCCACCCCCTCTGTCTACCTTCCTATCTCACTGAAATAATGTGTAACCTTGGACATTCAGCTCCCAACAACAACCATCCTTTGGCCAGGATTCAGTGAAGTTCATTTTATGCGGAGTATGACTGGCTGAATGAAACTGGTTGAACTTAGAGTTTATGATGAGAGGGTGGAGACGTTGATTAGTTGGATCGCTCTTGCCTGGAACTGTTGTGAACTCAGTGGGTTATAAAGTTTATTTTTATATGTTGAAACATACAATGAAGTGCATTGTTTCCATCAAATCAAATCAGTGAGAATTGTGTTGGGCAGCCCACAAGTGTTGATACACTTTTGGGCTCAACATAGCTTGCCAACAACTCTCTAACAGATCTGTACCTCTTTGGAATATGGTGGGAGCATTCAGCGGAAACCCATACGGTCACAGGGAGAATGTAGAAACTCCTTACAAACAGAGATGGGAACTGACACCCAATTGGTGATTGCTAGGGCTGTAAAGTGTTGCACTAACCATTCCGGCCATTACCATGCAGGCTAGGTAGCAACTTCTGTGCCCAGTGTAATGCTTCCTGGTGTTAATTGAAAGGAATTGTGTTAATGTTGTACTATAAATTGTATGTTAATCATGGTAATGGTACGGTTATTAGTTGTGAAAACTCTTTCCACTTTGACCCATTTTGTTGGTTCCAGTGTTGGTTGACGTTTGCCCCAGTCGCAGATCAGACTGCCCGCTATTTCCACATATCCATGGACCAGGTCAATTGGTTATCCATGGTCTACCTTGTTGTCGGAATTCCATTCGGCTTTGGGTCTACATGGATACTGGACACACTTGGACTTAAAACTTCAGTAAGTTTAACTGTAACTAAATTTATGTTTGTTTAGACAGTTTTGAGAAGCCTGCCAAAGTAGTTGCACTCTATCTTCAGTAGATGACTGGCATCAGATTAACAATAATGGCTTACTTTATTTCCTCAGCTGCTCCTGCTAAATTTTATAGGGTTGTTATTTGCTGTTATTTAGAAATACAGCACGGTAACAGACTTTTCTAGCACAATGAGCACATGCAACCCAGTTACATCAGTGTGACCAATTAACTGATGAACCCTTATGTCTTTGTAATGTGGGAGGAATGCGGAGCAGCCTAGGTGGGTTGAAGGGCCTGTATCTGTGATTCTCTGACACCCCGAGGAAACCTGCGCAATCATGGGGAGAATGTGTGAATTCCTTACAGGCAGCAGTGGAAATGAAACCAGTGTGTGCCGGCACTGTGATAGTGTTACACAGACCACTCAATACTGTTGTATTGTTTAGTGCGTTGTTTAATATATGACCACATTTGCTATATTGGAACTGCCTTGAAATGCCCCACATTTTCTGATTCAAATCACACTTTGTTAACATTTAGAGTTTTTAAGCTACCATTGGTGATGAGCTACTTTATTTGGGAAATTATTTTGTTCAATGAATAAATATTTTTCTCTTCACTATTACACTGTTGACCTCAGTCAAGCACATGATCCCAATTCAAACTCACTCAAGGTACAGGAAAGGGTTAAATGAAGAGGCAAATTAGAAATAAAAACAAGGGTGTCTTTTTCCTGTCAATAATACTATTGGATATAGTGAGATAATGATTTATTTTGGTGTATGCTGAAAAGGTCAAGATGTTATAGCTTATGGTTTAGGTGATCATGCAGATCATTGCTTTAGAGCCTGCACTGTAATGCACGATAATCCTTCAGTACTCCACCAAAATGCCGCCCTGAACTGAACAGTTGACCCATTCAGTGTGTTTGTGCTGGTGGGTTGGCCCAGGAGGCTAAGACACATAGGGTCCCAGGTGAGCAAGGTAATTGGATGCAAAAACCTTATGGTGATAGGAGTTCAATGGCTGATCATGTTGGATGGCTGGTTTTCTGACTGGAACTGGTGTACCAACAGAAGGCAACTGAAAAAAGGGGGAAAGATGAAATATGGAAGTAAGCTAGCCAACAATATCAAAGAGGATACCAGAAGATTTTTTCAGTTACACAAAGAGTAAAAGAAAGGCAAGAGTAGATATTGGTCTACTGGAAAATGACACTAGAGAGGTAGTAATGGGGGCAAGGAAATGGCGAATGAATAGAAGAAGTACTTTGCATTAGTCTTCACTATGGGAGACACTAGTGGTATGCCAGTTTGAGAGTACTGAGGGCAGAAGTGTGTGCAGTTGCTATTACTGGGGAGAAGATGGTTGGGAAGCTAAAAGGTCTGAAAGTAGATAAGTCATTTGGACTAGATGGACTACACCTGAGGGTTCTGAAGGAGTTAGCTAAAGAGATTGTGCAGGCATTAGTAATGGTCTTTCAAGAAACACTGGGTTCTGGAATGGTTCCAGATGACTGAAAAATTGCAAATGTCACTCCACTCTTCAAGAAGGGATGAAGACAGAAGAAATAAAATTATAGGGCAGTTAGCCTAACCTCAGTGGTTGGGAATATGTTGGAGTCAATTGTTCAGGATGAGGTTTTGGGGTATTTGGAGGCACATGATAAAATAGGCGATAGCATGATTTCTTTAAGGGAAAATCTTGCCTGACAAATCTGTTAGAATTTTTTGAGGAAATAACAAGCAAGTCAGACAATTGATAATTGGTGGGTGTTGTGTGCTTGGATTGTCAGAAGGCCACATATGAGGCCACAAGGCCACAAGTTGCCACATATGAGGCTACTTAATAAGATAAGAGCCCATGGAATTGTAGGAAAGATACTAGCATGGATTAGGCATCGATTGATTGGCAGGAGGCAAAGAGTGGTCATAAAGGGAGCCTTTTCTGATTGGCTGCATAGAACCATAGAACACTACAGCACAGTACAGGCCCTTCAGCCCTCCATGTTGTGCCAACCCATATAATCCTTAAAAAAGTACTAAACCCACACTACCCCATAACCCTCCATTTTTCTTTCATCCATGTGCCTGTCCAAGAGGCTCTTAAATACCCCTAATGTTTGAACCTCCACCACAATCCCTGGCAAGTCATTCCAGGCACGCATAACCCTCTGTGTAAAAAAACTTACCCCTGATGTCTCCCCTAAACTTCCCTCCCTTAATTTTGTACATATGCTCTCTGGTGTTTGCTATCTGTGCTCTGGGAAACAGGTACTGACTATCCACCCTATCTATGCCTCTCATAATCTTGTAGACCTCCATCAAGTCCCCTCTCACTCTTCTACACTCCAAAGAGAAAAGTCCCAGCTCTGCTAACCTTGCTTCATATGACTTGTTCTCCAAACCAGGCAACATCCTGGTAAATCTCCTCTGCACCCTCTCCATAGCTTCCACATCCTTCCTATAATGAGGTAACCAGAATTGAACACAATACTCTTAAGTGCGGACTCACCAGAGATTTGTAGAGTTGCAACATGACCTCTCCACTCGAAAATTCAAACCCCTGTTAATGAAGCCTAGCTTCCCATAGGCCTTCTTAACTACCCTATCAACCTGCGCAGCGACCTTGAGGGATGTATGGATTTGAACCCCAAGGTCCCTTTGTTCATCCACACTCTTAAGTAACTGACCATTAATCCTGTACTCAGTCTTCCGGTTTGTCCTTCCAAAATGCATCACCTCACACTTGTCCGGATTGAACTCCAACTGCCATTTTTCTGCCCAACTTTGCAGCCTGTTTATATCCTCTTTGACCACCTTTGATCACCTGCAGCTCCATCCACAACTCCTCCAATCTTTGTGTCATCCACAAACTTACTCATCCATCCTTCCGCCTCTACATCCAGGTCATTTATAAAAATCACAAATAGCAGGGGTCCCAGGACAGATCCCTGAGGCACTCCACTAGTCACCGACCTCCAGGCAGAATACTTCCCTTCCACAACTACCCACTGCTTTCTTGCTTTAAGCCAATTTTTTATTCAGACAGCCAAGGTTCCACTTATCCCATGCCTCTTGACTTTCTGGATGAGTCTCTCATGAGGGACCTTGTCAAATGTTTTGCTAAAGTCCATGTAGACCACATCTACTGCCCTACCCTCATCAATTTCTTTTGTTACCTCTTCAAAAAACTCAATCAGGCTCGTGAGGCACGATCTTCCCTTCACAAAGCCATGTTGACTATCCATGAGTAGACTTACTTCTCCAAATGCTCATAGATCCTATCCTTAAGAATCCTTTCCAGTAGTTTGCATAATACTGACGTAAGACTCACCAGTCTATAGTTCCAAGGTTTCTCTCTATTACCTTTTTTAAACAAGGGAACTACATTTGCCATTCTCCAGTCCTCCGGCACTTCCTCTGCAGCCAACGAGGATTCAAAGATCATGGCTAATGCTTCTGCGATCTCTTCTCTCAATTCCCACAACAACCTGGGGTGTATCATATCCGGCCCTGGTGATTTATCAATCTTAATGTTTTTAAGAAGATCCAGCACTTTTCTTCCTTAATCTCCACATTGTCCAGCACACAGGCCCACCCTACTTCGACCTCATCCTGATCAAGATCCTTTTCACTTGTGAATACTGAAGGAAAGTATTCATTTAGGACCTCCCCAACTTCCTCCACCTCCCCGCACATGTTGCCCTCTTTATCCTTTAGCAGTCCCACTTTCATTCTCGTCATCCTCCTATTCTTCACATACACATAGAACGCCTTGGGGTTCTCCTTAATCCTACATGCCAAGGCCTTCTCATGAATGTGACTAGTGGTGTTCCACAGGGCCCTGTGTTGGGACTGCTTTTTCCATTGTATGTCAGTAATTTTGATGACTGAATTCATGGCTTTATGGCCAAGTTCATGGACAATACAAAGATAGGTAAAAGCACAGATAGTGTTGAAGTAGATGCTGCAGAAGGATTAGAAGAATGGACCAATAAGACCATAAGATATAGGAGCAGAAGCAGGCCAATTAGCCCATCGAGTCTGTTCTGCCATTCAATCATGGGCTGATCCAATTCTTCCAGTCATTCGCACTCCCCTGCTTTCACCCCATACCCTTTGCTGCCCTGGCTAATATAGAACCTATCTATCTCTGCCTTAGATGCACCCAATGACACGACCTCCGCAGCCACTTCTGGCAACAAGTTCCACAGATTTACCACCCTTTGACTAAAGTAATTTCTCCGCATCTCAGTTCTAAATGGACGTCCTTCAATTCTGAAGTCATGCCCTCTTGTCCTAGACTCCCCTACAATGGGTATTAACTTTGCCATATCTAATCTGTTCAGGCCTTTTAACATTCAGAATGTTTCAAGAGTTCCCCCCTCATTCTCCAGAACTCCAGGGAATACAGCCCAAGCACTGCCAGACGATCCTCATACAGTAACCCTTTCATTCCTGGAATCACTGTCGTGAACAGAGAAGTGGCAAATGGTATACAGTATCAGGAAGTGTATTGTCATGCACTTTGGTAGACGAGTTAAAAGCAAAGACTATTTTCTAAACAGCAAGAAAATTCTTAAAATCCAAGGTGCAAAGGGACTTGGGAGTCCTCGTGCAGAATTCCCTAAAGGCTAATCTGTAGTTTGAGTTGGTGGTGAGGACGGTAAATGTGAGGTTAGCATTCATTTCAAGAGAATTAGAATATAAATGCAAAGGTGTCGTGCTGAGGTTTTGTATGGCACTGTTGAGGCCTTACTTGGAGGAGTGTAAACGGTTTTGGGACCATCGAAAAGGATGAAAGGATGTGCTGACATTGGAGCAGGTTCAGTGGAGGCTCATAGAAACACAGAAACATAGAAAACCTACAGCACAATATAGGCCCTTCGGCCCATGGTTGTGCCGAACATGTCCTTACCATAGAAATCACTGGGCTTACCCATAGCCCTTTATTTTTCTGAGCTCCATGTACCTATTCAAAATTCTCTTAAAAGACCCTATCATATCTGCCTCCACCACCGCCGTTGACAGCCCATTCCACTCTCTGCGTAAAAAAACTTAACCCTGACATCTCCTCTGTACCTACTCCCCAGCACCTTAAACCTGTGTCCTCTTGTGGCAACCATTTCGGCCCTGGGAAAAAGCCTCTGACTATCCACATGATCGATGCCTCTCATCATTTTATATACCTCTATCAGGTTACCTCTCATCCTCCATCACTCCAAGGAGAAAAGGCCAAGTTCACTCAACCTGTTTTCATACGGCATGCTCCCCAATCCAGGCAACATCCTTGTAAATCACCTCTGCATCCTTTCTATGGTTTCCACATCCTTCCTGTAGTGAGGTGACCAGAACTGAGCACAGTACTCCAAGTGGGGTCTGACCAGGTTCCTATATAGCTCCAACATTACCTCTCAGCTCCTAAATACAACTCCACAATTGATGAAGGCCAATACACCATACGCATTCTTAACCACAGAGTCAACCTGTACAGCTGCTTTGAGTGTCCTATGGACTCGGACCCCAAGATCCCTCTGATCCTCCACGCTGCCAAGAGTATATTCTGCCATCATATTTGACCTACCAAAATGAACCACTTCACACTTATCTGGGTTAAACTCCATCTGCCACTTTTCAGCCCAGTTTTGCATCCTATCAATGTCTCACTGCAAGCTCTGACAGCCCTCCACACTATCCACAACACCCCCAACCTTTGTGTCATCAGCAAACTTACTAACCCATTCCTCCACTTCCTCAACCAGGTCATTTGTAAAAATCATGAAGAATAAGGGTCCCAGAACAGATCCCTGAGGCACTCCACTGGTCACTGACCTCCATGCAGAATGTGACCCATCTACAACCACTATTTGCCTTCTGTGGATAAGCCAGTTCTGGATCCACAAAGCAAGGTCCCCTTGGATCCCATGCCTCTTTACTTTCTCAATGAGCCTTGCATGGGATACCTTATCAACTGCCTTGCTGAAATCCATATACACTACAACAACTGCTCTTCCTTCATCAATGTGTTTAGTCACATCCTCAAAAAATTCAATCAGGCTCGTAAGGCATGACCTGCTCTTGACAAAGCCATGGTGACTATTCCTAATCATATTATTACTTTTCAAATGTTCATAAGTCCTACCTCTCAGGATCTTCTCCATCAACTTACCAACCACTGAAGTAAGACTCACTGGTCTATAATTTCCTGGGCTATCCCTACTCCCTTTCTTGAATAAGGGGACAACATCCGCAACCCTCCAATCCTCCAGAACCTCTCCCGTCCCCATTGATGATGCAAAGATCATCGCCAGAGGCTCAGCAATCTCCTCCCTCGCCTCCCACAGTAGCCTGGGGTACATCTCATCTAGTCCCAGCGACTTGATGCTTTCCAAAAGCTCCAGCACATCCTTTTTCTAAATATTTACATGCTCAAGCTTTTTAGTCATCACTACAATCACCAAGATCCTTTTCCATAGTGAACACTGTTATTTCCTGCTATTTCCTCTGGTTCCATACACACTTTCCCACTATCAGACTTGATAGGTCCTATTCTTTCACATCTTATCCTCTTGCTCTTCACATACTTGTAGAATGACTTGGGGGTTTCCTTAATCCTGCCTGCCAAGGCCTTCTCCTAATTTACATCTTAAACTCCTTCCTGTTTGCCTTATAATCTTATAGATCTCTAACATTACGAAGCTCTCTGAACCTTTTATAAGCTTTTCTTCTTGACTAGATTTACTACGGTCTTTGTACACAATATGCCACATTCCTTCTGTACCTTTCCCTGATAACATCTGTTCCCAATTTAAGCTTCCAATTTCCTGCCTGATAGCCTCATAATACCCCTTACTCCAATTAAACGCTTTTCTGACTTGTCTGTTCCTATCTCTCTCCAATGCTATTGTCAGGAGATAGAATTATGATCACTATCTCCAAAATGCTCTCCTACTGAGAGATCTGACACCTTACCAGGTTCATTTTCCAATACCAAATCAAGTACTGTCTCTCCTCTTGTGGGTTTATCTATATATGGTGTCAAGAAACCTTCCCGAACACACCTAACAAACTCCACCCCATCTAAGCCCCTTGCTCTAGGGAGATGCTAATCACTATTTGGGAAATTAAAATCTCCCACCATGACAACTCTGTTATAATTACACCTTTCCAGGATTTGTTTTCCTATCTGCTCCTCAATATCCCTGTTACTGTTGGGTGGCTTATTAAAAACACCCAGTAGAGTTATTGACCCCTTCCTGTTCCTAATCTCCACTCACAGAGACTCCGTAGACAATCCCTCCATGGAGTCCACCTTTTCTGCAGCTATGACACTATCTCTGATCAACAGTGCCACACCCCCACCTATTTTGCCTTCCTCCCTGTTCTTTCTGAAACATCTAAAACCTGGCACTTGAAGTAACCATTCCTGACCCTGAGCCATCCAAGTCTCTGTAATGGCCACCACATCATAGCTCCAAGTATTAATCCATGCTCTAAGCTCATCCACTTTGTTCACAATACTCCTTGCGTTAAAATAGACACATCTCAAATTGTTGGACTGAGCACGTCCCTTTAATATCACCTGTCTATCCTCCCTCACACACTGTCTCCAAGCTTTCTCTTTTTGTGAGCCAGCCTCCTCTTCTGCAGTCTCTTCAGTTCGGTTCCCACCCCTCAACAATTCTTGTTTCAGCTCTCCCTAGTAGCCTTAGCAAACCTCCCCGCCAGGATATTGGTCCCACTGGGATTCAAGTGCAACCCGTCCTTTTTGTACAGGTCACACCAGCCCCAAAAGAGATCCCAATGATCCAGAAATCTGAATCCCTGCCCCTGCTCCAATCCCTCAGCCATGCATTTATCCTCCACCTCATTCTATTCCTATACTCACTGTTACGTGGTACAGGCAGTAATCCTGAGATTACTACCTTTGTGGTCCTGCTTCTCAACTTCCTTCCTAACTCCCTGTAGTCTGTTTTCAGGACTTCTTCCCTTTTCCTGCCTATGTCATTGGTACCAATAGGTACCATAACTCTGGCTGTTCACCTTCCCACCTCAGGATAGCATGGACGCGATCTGAAACATCCCGGACCCTGGCACCTGAGAGGCAAACAACCATCCAAGTTTCTTTTCTGCGTCCACAGAATCTCCTGTCTGGCCCCCTAACTACAGAGTCCCCTAGCACTACTGCCTTCCTCTTCCTTTCCCTACTCTTCTGAGCCACAGGGCCAGACTCTGTGCTACAGGCATGGCCACTGTTCCTGTGCCCAGGTAGGCTGTTCCCCCCACCCCCACCCAAAAGTACTCAAACAGGAGTACTTATTGTTCAGGGGGACAGCCATAGGGGTACTCTCTGGTACCTGACTCTTCCCCTACCCTCTCCTGACTGTTACCCACTTGTCTGTCTCCCATGGCCCTGGTGTGACCACCTGCCTATCTATCACCTCCTCATCTGACCAGATGAAGGTCATCGAGCTGCATCTCTAGTTCCCTAACGCAATCCCTTAGGAGCTGCAGCTCGACACACCCAGTACAGATATGGCCGTCTGGGAGGCTTGGAGACTCCAGGACTTCCCACATTTTACACAAAGCACAGAAAACTGGCCTCACACACATATTTCCTTTCTGCAAATAACACAGGTAAACCTACCTGGCCTTGTCCCGTTACTGCCTAAGGCCGTTGCACCAAAGCCCTATCACTCTGCTACCTCTCACTCCGCTGCCTGCTGGATATGGCGATCTTCGTTTTAAACTTCTCCCGCTCTACTGGCTGACATCATGCACCTGCGCAGTCTTGCCTCTCTTTACCCCGAGTGGTAAAATGCCTTCTGTCCGGAAATCCTTAGCCGTTCCTCTCGCAGCTTTCTTGCTTCAAATCTAAAACCGCTGAAGATTCCTTGCCTTTTTAAACTTTTCCTGCTCTAATGACTGATGTCACGTGCCTGCGCAGACTTGCAGGAATCTAAAAAAGGATCTAAGAAGTGTGGATTGGGACAGGTTGTGCTCTGTCAAGGATGTGATTGGTAAGTGGGAGGCTTTCAAAGGAGAAATTTTGAGAGTGCAGAGTTTGTATGTTCCCGTCAGGATTAAAGGCAAATTGAATAAGAATAAGGAACCTTAGTTCTCAAGGAATATTGGAACTGTGATAAAGAAGAAGAGAGAGATGTATGACATGTACAGGAAACAGAGAGCAAATAAGGTGCTTGAGGAATATAAAAAATTCAAAAAAGTACTTAAGAAAGAAATCAGGAGGGCTAAAAGAAGACATGAGGTTGGTTTGGCAGTCAAGGTGAAGGATAATCCAAAAGGCTTCTACAGGTATATTAAGAGCAAAAGGATAGTAAGGGATAAAATTGGTCCTCTTGAAGATCAAAGTGGTCAGCTATGTATGGAACCAAAAGAAATGGGGGAGATCGTAAATTTTTTTACATCTGTATTTACTAAGGAAACTAGAATGGAGTCAATGGAAATAAGGTAAACAAGTAGTGAGGTCATGGAACCTATACAGATTGAAGAGGAGGAGTTGCTTGTGATAGAACAGAATAGTGCAGCACATTACAGGCTCTTCGGCCCACAATGTTGTGCCAACCCTCAAACCCTGCCTCCCATATAACCCCCCACCTTAAGTTCCTCCATATACCTGTCTAGTAGTTTCTTAAACTTCACTAGTGTATCTGCCTCCACCACTGACTCAGGCAGTGCATTCCATGCACCAACCACTCTCTGAGTGAAAAGTTTTCCTCGAATATTGCCCTTGAACTTTTCTCCCCTTACCTTAAAACCATGTCCTCTTGTACTGAGCAGTGGTGCCCTGGGGAGGAGGCGCTGCCTGTCCACTCTGTCTATTCCTCTTAATAACCATATAACAATCATAGCACAGAAACAGGCCATCTCGGCGCTCCTAGTCCGTGTCAGACTCTTAATCTCACCTAGTCCCACCTACCCGCACTCAGCCCATAACCCTCCACTCCTTTCCTGTCCATATACCTATCCAATTTTACCTTAAATGACACAACTGAACTGGCCTCTACTACTTCTACACACATTCCACACAGCTATCACTCTCTGAGTAAAGAAATACCCCTTCGTGTTTCCCTTAAACTTCTGCCCCCTAACTCTCAAATCATGTCCTCTCATTTGAATCTCCCCTACTCTCAATGGAAACAGCCTATTCACGTCAACTCTATCTATCCCTCTCAAAATTTTAAATACCTCGATCAAATCCCCCCTCAACCTTCTACGCTCCAATGAATAGAGACCTAACTTGTTCAACCTTTCTCTGTAACTTAAGTGCTGAAACCCAGGTAACATCCTAGTAAATCGTCTCGGCACTCTCTCTAATTTATTGATATCTTTCCTATAATTCGGTGACCAGAACTGTACACAATATTCCAAATTTGGCCTTACCAATGCCTTGTACAATTTTAACATTACATCCCAACTTATGTACTCAATGCTTTGATTTATAAAGGCCAGCGTCCCAAAAGCCTTCTTCACCACCCTATCTACATGAGACTCCACCTTCAGGGAACTATGCACTGTTATTCCTAGATCTCTCTGTTCCTCTGCATTCCTCAATGCCCTACCATTTACCCTGTATGTTCTATTTGGATTATTCCTGCCAAAATGTAGAACCTCACACTTCTCAGCATTAAACTCCATCTGCCAACGTTCAGCCCATTCTTCTAACCGGCATAAATCTCCCTGCAAGCTTTGAAAACCCACCTCATTATCCACAACACCTCCTACCTTAGTATCATCGGCATACTTACTAATCCAATTTACCACCCCATCATCCAGATCATTTATGTATATTACAAACAACATTGGACCCAAAACAGATCCCTGAGTCACCCCGCTAGTCACTGGCCTCCATCCCGATAAACAATTATCCACCACTACTCTCTGGCATCTCCCATCTAGCCACTGTTGAATCCATTTTATTACTCCAGCATTAATACCTAACTACTGAACCTTCTTAACTAACCTTCCATGTGGAAATTTGTGAAAGGCTTTGCTGAAGTCCATATAGACTACATCCACTGCCTTACCCTCGTCAACATTCCTCATAACTTCTTCAAAAAATTCAATAAGGTTTGTCAAACATGACCTTCCACACACAAATCCATGCTGGCTACTCCTAATCAGACCCTGTCTATCCAGATAATTATTAATATTATCTCTAAGAATACTTTCCATTAATTTACCCACCACTTAATATCTTGTACACCTCTATCATGTCTCTTCTCATCCTCCTTCTCTCCTAGCTCTAGCTCCCTTAATCTCTGATCATAATCCATACTCTCTAAACCAGGCAGCATCCTGGTAAATGTACCCTTTCCAATGCTTCCACATCCTTCCTATACTGAGGCGACCAGAACTGGACACTGTACTCCAAGTGTGGCCTAACTTTAAGAGCTGCATCACTATATCGTGATTCTTAAACTCTATCCCTCGACTTATGAAAGCTAACACCCCATAAGCTTTCTTAACTACCCTATCTACCTTGTGAGGCAACTTTCAGGGATCTGAAAGCAGATCTGAACTTTCAGCAGATCCCTCTGCTCCTCCACACTACCAGGTATCCTGCCATTTACTTTGTACTCTGCCTTCGAGTTTGTCCTTTCAAAGTGTACCACCTCACATTTCTCTAGGTAGAACTCCATCTGCCACTTCTCAGCTCACTTCTTCATCCTATCAATGTCTCCCTGCAATCTTCGACAATCCTCTACACTACCTACAACTCCACCAACCTGTGTCATCTGCAAACTTGCCAACCCACCCTTCTACGCCCACATCCAGGTTGTTAATAAAAATCACAAAAAGTAGAGGTCCCAGAACAGATCCTTGTGGGACACCACTAGTCATAACCCTCCAATCTGAATGTACTCACTCCACCACAACCCTCTGCCTTCTGCAGGCAAGCCAATTCTGAATCCACCTGGCCAAACTTCCCTGGATCCCATGCCTTCTGACTTTCTGAATAAGCCTACTGTGTGGAACCTTGTCAAATGCCTTACTATCTTAAGCAAATCAGAGTAGATAAATCCCCAGGACCTGACAGGGTATTCCCTCGGACCTTGAAGGAGACTAGTGTTGAAATTGCAGAGGCCCTGGCAGATATATTTAAACTGTCGGTATCTACTGGTGAGGTGCCAGAGGATTGGAGGATAGCTCATGTAGTTCCGTTGTTTAAAAAAGGCTCTGAAAGTAATCCGGGAAATTATAGGCTGGTAAATTTGACGTCGGCAGTAGGTAAATTATTTGGATAGACAGGGACTTATTAGGGAGAGTCAACATGGCTTTTTGCATGGTAGGTCATGTTTAACCAATCTATTAGAGTTTTTCAAGGAAGTTACAAGGAAAGTGGATGAAGGGAAGGCAGTGGATTTTGTATACATGGACTTCAGTAAGGCCTTTGATAAGGTCCCGCTTGGGAGGTTAGTTAGGAAGATTCAGTCGCTAGGTATACATGGAGAGGTAGTAAATTGGATTTGACATTGGCTCAATGGAAGAAGCCAGAGAGTGGTAGTGGAGGATTGCTACTCTGAGTGGAGGCCTGTGACTAGTGGTGTGCCACAGGGATCAGTGCTGGGTCCATTGTTATTTGTTGTCTATATCAATGGTATGGATGATAATGTGGTAAATTGGATCAGCAAATTTGCTGATGGTACAAAGATTGGAGGTGTAGTGGACAGTAAGGAAGGTTTTCAAAGCTTGCAGAGTGATTTGGACCAGCTGGAAAAATGGGCTGAAAAATGGCAGATGGAGTTTAATACAGACGTGTGAGGTATTACATTTTGGAAGGAAAAACCAATGTAGAACATACAAGGTAAATGGTAGGGCACTGAGGAGTGCAGTAGAACAGAGAGATCTGGCAATACAGATAGAAAAGATAGAGTACAGATATAAAGTTCCCTAAAAGTGGCATCACAGGTAGATAGGTTCATAAAGAGAGCTTTTGGTACATTGGCCTTTATAAATCAAAGTATTGAGTATAAGAGCTGGAATGTTATGGTGAGGTTGTATAAAGCATTGGTGAGGCTGAATTTGGGTATTGTGTGCAGTTTTGGTCACCTAATTACAGGAAAGAGATTAATAAGGTTGAAAGAGTGCAGAGAAGGTTTACAAGGACGTTGACAGGACTTGAGAAACTGAGTTACAGAGAAAGGTTGAATAGGTTAGAACTTTATTCCCTGGAGCTTAGAAGAATGAGTGGAGATTTGATAGAGGTATATAAAATTATGATGGGTATAGATAGAATGAATGCAAGCAGGCTTTTTCCACTGAGGCTAGGGGAGAAAAAAACCAGAGGACATGGGTTAAAGGTGAAGGGGGAAAAGTTTAAAGGGAACATGGGGGGGACATGGGCTTCTTCACACAGAACGTGGTGGAAGTGTGGAATGAACTGCCAGATGAAGTGGTAAATGTGGGCTCACTTTTAACATTTAAGAAAAACTTGGACAGGTACATGGATGAGAGGTGAATGGAGGGTTATGGTCCAGGTTCAGGTCAGTGGGACTAGGCAGAAAAATGGTTTGGCACAGCCAAAAAGGACCAAAAGGCTTGTTTCTGTGTTGTAATGTTCTATGGTTCTATGGAATATTATGTTTAAGTTTTATGAGATGTTGAGGCCTATTTTGGAATATTGTGTACAGTTTTGGTCACCTACGTATAGGAAAGATGCAAGTAAGAGTACAAAGAAAATTTACAAGGATGTTGCCGGGTCTGGAGGACCTGAGCTAACGGGAAAGATGGAATAGGTTAGGACTTTATTCCTTAGAATGTAGAAGATTGAAAGGAGGTTTGACAGAGGTATACAAAATTATGAAGGGTATAGATAGGATAAGTGCAAGCAGGCATTTTCCTCTGAGGTTGGGTAGGACTACAACCAGAGGTCACGAATTAAGGGTGAAAGGTGAAATGTTTAAGGGGTACATGAGGGGAAACTTTTTCACACAGAGTGTTGTAAGAGTGTGGAACAAACTGCCAGCACGTGGTACACGCAAACTCGATTTCAACATATATAACCATATAACAATCACAGCACGGAAACAGGCCATCTCGGCCCTCCTAGTCCGTGCCGAACTCTTAACCTCACCTAGTCTCACCTACCCGCACTCAGCCCATAACCCTCCACTCCTTTCCTGTCCATATACCTATCCAATTTTACCTTAAATGACACAACTGAACTGGCCTCTACTACTTCTACAGGAAGCTCATTCCACACAGCTATCACTCTCTGAGTAAAGAAATACCCCCTCGTGTTTCCCTTAAACTTTTGCCCCCTAACTCTCAAATCATGTCCTCTCGTTTGAACATTTAAGTGAAGTTTGTATAAGTACATGGATGCTAGAGGTATGGAGGGCTTTGATCTGGGTGCAGTTCTATGGGAGTAGGCAGTTTAAGTTGTTTCCATATGGACTAGATAGGCTGAAGGGCCTGTTACTGTGCTATACTTTTCTATGACTATAAAATTCACAGTAGCACCTTTCTACAGAATTATCAACATGACTGAGTTAATTTAAAGAATACTAACACCAATGCATATATCAGTTTTCTTTCACATTGATAAAGAAGTCCTCCAATATATAGCGGATTCTGGTTAAGTGGGACATACCGGGTCCAGTACATTTTGGCCCAATTAACTAGCTGCCTCAATTAGCTGAAGTTTCATAGAAATAGTTAAAAAAGTATTTTAAAAACAGTTAGACAGTAGTTTAAGTAACAAATTATGTATTTAAATGAAGCACAGAACAATGTATAACACTACCAATACTACTACAATACTATAAAACAGTATTAGTTCCTAATAGTACAAAATCAGTGCAGACACTAGTGTAAATCATGGACTACCCTCATATAATGCTGTCGATAATTGCATCCTCCAAACTTTTTGTAATCTTCAAGATACCTTCAAGTTCTTTGTACCGGTAGTTCTAAACTTGAAGTAGTGAAGTTCTTTCTTTTTCACTTTCAGCTGTTTCAGGCATCTCCAAGCCTGAATGCTTGAACCACGATGAGCAAAACAACTCTGAATTGTCTTATTGTTTATTTCTCGCCAGCGATCAGTGACAAAGATTGCTGCATTTTGAACACAGACACACACAACTGACGCTACTTAGAAACTGTTCAGCAACAATCTTCTGTCCCAATTAAGCAGCAAAGCGTCCCAAATAAACAAAGGGAATCCCAGCGATTTCCTTGATTTAGTTTTTGTTCTTGTCCCAAATAAGCAGCTACCCCAATTAACCGGTGGCCCCATTAACCAGAATCCACCATATATGGACATAAAAACAGTTGATGAACCTGCAGTAATAGTTGAATAATCCTTTCTAATCTTCTACACTGTAGTTGATCCTGAGCTCCTGGCTGAACCTGGCTGGATGTGTAGTGCAATTGTTGAGTGTTGCGTTCTTCGTACCCAAAGACAGCTGGAAATTTCCACTCCTGATGCTAGGTCAGACTTTTGGTGCATTTGCACAGCCTCTCGTTCTTTTTGCTCCAACAAAGTTGGCAGCTCTTTGGTTTCCAGAGCAACAAAGAGCTACAGCAAACATGATTTCATCGATGGGTAAGTAGCTTGCATTAAAGTGAATACCGATACATTCTGACTTAAGCCCATCACCTCTGCTGGAGCATAGGCCACTGCTGTGGACAGCAGTTCGCCAGAGTCCTCTGACATGGGCCAGTTTTTAAGTTATCTTCAGGTGTAGCCCATTTTCTTGGTGTATCTTTCCCTTCTCAGGGATGATGTCTTTGGCGCTTCTGTTGGCTTTTCCTCTAGTTTTGGGTTTTTAGTGGATGGGGTTGCTCACACCATTGCTAGCCCTCCTCCTCCCATAGCCAGGTTTGTTGGAGTTGAATACCAATCTATCTTTCAACAAATAAAAAAACACTGGTGGTTCGCATTCTGTGTTCCACTGAGGGCATTGATTAGTGAAACAGTTTCCAGTTCCATTACCTTAGTATGTGATAGCAGCCACTCTGATCCTTTGTTTGATTGTGGTAACTAAGAGCAAGGAGGTTGTCAAAGCTTCGAAAGTGGTATCAGGGGTGTAAGAATTACAAACTTGCCTTGCCAGCCAACTTATCCAACTTTTTTCTTGCTTTCAGCCTCTGAGTAGAATTTGACTTATTTAGAGAAACAGAACAGGCCCTTCTGGCCCTTCAAGCTGAGCCACCGGCAACCCCTAATTTAACCCTAATCTCATCACAGGGTAATTTATAATGACCCATTACCCTACTAACCTATATGCCTTTGGAATGTGGGAGCAAACTGGACACTGGAAGAAAACCCAGACATTCCACAGGGAGGACATACGGACTCATTGCAGATGACCATAAGACATAGGAGCAGAATTAGGCCATTTGCCCATTGAGTCTGCTCCGCCATTCAATCATAGAACATAGAACATAGAATAGTACAGCACATTACAGGCCCTTTGGCCCACAATGTTGTGCCAACCCTCAAACCCTGCCTCCCATATAACCCCCCCCCCCCTTAAATTCCTCCATATACCTGTCTAGTAGTCTCTTAAACTTCACTAGTGTATCTGCCTCCACCACTGACTCAGGCAGTGCATTCCACGCACCAACCACTCTCTGAGTGAAAAGCTTTCCTCTAATATCCCCCTTGAACTTCCCTCCCCTTACCTTAAAGCCATGTCCTCTTGTACTGAGCAGTGGTGCCCTGGGGAAGAGGCGCTGGCTGTCCACTCTGTCTATTCCTCTTAATATCTTGTACACCTCTATCATGTCTCCTCTCATCCTCCTCCTCTCCAAAGAGTAAAGCCCTAGCTCCCTTAATCGCTGATCATAATCCATACTCTCTAAACCAGGCAGCATCCTGGTAAATCTCCTCTGTACTCTTTCCAATGCTTCCACATCCTTCCTATAGTGAGGTGATCAGAACTGGACACAGTACTCCAAGTGTGGCCTAACTAGAGTTTTTAGAGCTGCATCATTACATCGTGTCTCTTAAACTGTATCCCTCGACTTATGAAAGCACACACCCCATAAACTTTCTTAACTACCCTATCTACCTGTGAGGCAACTTTCAGGGATCTGTGGACATGTACACCCAGATCCCTCTGCTCCTCCACACTACCAAGTGTCCTGCCATTTACTTTGTACTCTGCCTTCGAGTTTGTCCTTCCAAAGTGTACCACCTCACACTTCTCCAAGTTGAACTGCATCTGCCACTTCTCAGCTCACTTCTTCATCCTATCAATGTCTCTCTGCAATCTTCGACAATCCTCTATACTACCTACAACACCACCAACCTTTGTGTCGTCTGCAAACTTGCCAACCCACCCATCTACCCCCACATCCAGGTTGTTAATAGAAATCACGAAAAGTAGAGGTCCCAGAACAGATCCTTGTGGGACCACTAGTCACAACCCTCCAATCCCAATGTACTCCCTCTACCACAACCCTCTGACCTCTGCAGGCAAGCCAATTCTGAATCCACCTTGCCAAACTTCCCTGGATCCCTTGCCTTCTGACTTTCTGAATAAGCCTACCTTGTGGAACCTTGTCAAATGCCTTACTAAAATCCATGTAGATCACATCCACTGCACTACCCTCATCTATATGCCTGGTCACCTCCTCAAAAAACTCTTATCAGGCTTGTTAGGCATGACCTGCCCTTCACAAAGCCATGCTGACTGTTCCTGATTAGACCATGATTCTCTAAATGCCCATAGATCCTATCTCTAAGAATCTTTTCCAACAGCTTTCCCACCACAGACGGAAGTCTCACTGGTCTATAATTACCTGGACTATCCCTACTACCTTTTTTGAACAAGGGGACAACATTTGCCTCCCTCCAATCCTCTGGTACCATTCCCGTGGACAACAAGGGCATAAAGATCTTAGCCAGAGGTTCAGCAATCTCTTCCCTCGCCTTGTGGTGCAGCCTGGGGAATATTCCGTCAGGCCCCGGGAACTTATCTATCCTAATGTATTTTAACAACTCCAACACTCCTCTCCCTTAATATCAACATGCTCCAGAATATCAACCTCACTCATATTGTCCTTACCGTCATCAAGTTCCCTCTCAGTGGTGAATACCGAAGAGAAGTATTAATTGAGGACCTCGTTCACTTCCACAGCCTCCAGGCACATCTTCCCACTTTTATCTCTAATCTGTCCTGCCTTCACTCCTGTCATCCTTTTGTTCTTCACATAATTGAAGAATGCCTTGGGGTTTTCTTTTACCCTACTCGCCAGGGCCTTCTCATGTCCCCTTCTTGCTCTTCTCAGCCCCTTCTTAAGCTCCTTTCTTGCTACCGTATATTCCTCAATAGACCCATCTGATCCTTGCTTCCTAAACCTCATGTATGCTGCCTTCTTCCACCTGAATAGATTTTCCACTTCACTTGTCACCCATGGTTCCTTCACCCTACCATTCTTTATCTTCCTCACCGGGACAAATTTATCCCTAACATCCTGCAGGAGATCCCTAAACATCGACTACACGTCCATGTACATTTCCCTGCAAAAACATCATCCCAATTCACACCCGCAAGTTCTAGCCTTATAGCCTCATAATTAGCCCTTCCCCAATTAAAAATTTTCCTGTCCTCTCTGATTCTATCCTTTTCCATGATAATGCTAAAGGCCAGGGAATGGTGATCACTGTCCCCCGGATGCTGACCCACTGACAGATCTGTGACCTGACCCGATTCGTTACCTAATACTAGATCTAGTATGGCATTCCCCCTAGTCGGCCTGTCAACATTCTGTGACAGGAATCCATCCTGGACACACTTAACAAACTCTGCCCCATCTAAACCCTTGGAACTAATCAAGTGCCAATCAATATTAGGGAAGTTAAAGTCACCCATGATAACAACCCTGTTATTTTTGCACCTTTCCAAAATCTGCCTCCCAATCTGCTCCTCAGTATCTCTGCTGCTACCAGGGGGCCTATAGAATGCCCCCAGTAGAGTAACTGCTCCCTTCCTGTTCCTGACTTCCACCCATACTGACTCAAAAGAGGATCCTGCTACATTACCCATCCTTTCTGCAGCTGTAATAGTATCCCTAACCAGTAATGCCATCCCTCCTCTCCTTCCCCTCCCTCTATCCCTTTCAAAGCACTGAAATCCAGGAATATTGAGAATCCATTCCTGCCCTTGGCTGATCCTTTTCTCCCCTCCCCAGCCTTCTCCCTGTAACCTTTGATGTTGTGTCCAATCAAGAACCTATCAGTCTCTACCTTAAATTCCACAAGTTGAACTCAGAATTGAATGAGGTCAATTCTGAACTTCAATGCCCTGATCTGTAATAGGTTGCGCTAACTGCTATGCTACTGTGGTGCCCTAATCTTTCCAGTTATGGTTCTGACCAAAGGTTGGCTTTCTTAAATTTTTGGTCAATCACAACTGCATAAAGTAAATGGAGTTTCCTGTTGACCTTGCGCAGTGTGTGAGACTGAGAGCTTGTGATTCATGAGTAAGTATTAGCAACGTCTCTCACTGAATGGTGCTTCTATGCAAATGTATTCCACATGAAAAACTGTTTTTAAATGAATAATTTACCTTTTAAGTGGCTTTTATTTCTCCTTCATGGGAATAAGTCATTGATTTAGTTAGATTAATGCTTGATTTAGTGGATAAAATCTCCAAACATAAACTTTCTGCTAATAATGAAGAATAAATTGACTTGAGGTAGTAACTATCTTGTACAATTATCTGGCAATGTGACAACTGGATTTTGGTTTCTTCCCGGCAATCTAGCCAATCCATTGGGTATTCTGTTTGCCAACATCCTTTCTCCTTTATTGATGAAGGAACCGTCTTCAATGCCCATGCTGGTAAGGATAATCAGATAGTTATTTCCTTGAACATTTTAATTTGGAGTGCATGCAGTCATGTTCCAGGTGAGAAATTTCCCAATGTCTTCCTTTGCAGCTGGGAGTCTACATAGTACCGGCAGTGACTGCCTGTCTTCTGACAACATTCGGGATTCGTGAGAAGGTGCCACCAACACCCCCTTCTGCAGGTGCTGCCAACTCTACCTCAGAGCCCTTTCTCACAGGAATGAAGATGGTAAGCAATCTTTATCTCTGGTTTTATTTGATTTGCTTACAGCTACTGCAGTCCATCAACATCACTTGTAATACTGTTATATGTTAAATGTGTTAAACAGTGTGAAAACACACACAACAGTGTAACCCAAAATGAAAAATGAATGCTAGAGGTTTGGGTTTGGATCAATGACCTTCCTCCAGAATTAGGAAAAGTTCTTCTATGTGCTTCTAGACCTGAGACACAAACTGTTCTCTCCTCTAAAGTTCAAGTTTAATTTGAAAATTGAACTTGAACTTCAAGCATACATGAAGGCCCCTGAATAAAACGTGTTTCTTCAGAGCCAAGATGCAAAACATAGTACCAGTAGTCATGCACAGCATGACATATATAACACATATAAGGTAGTAGTAAATATACAGTCTCGCAAAATAAACATACTACAGTCTGCCCCTGAGTGACATGTTCTGTAGATTGATGGTGCATGGACAGTGTCGTCAAGAACAAGCCTGCAGTAGTCGCACAAACACAATCCAGCTTGACTTCCTCCAAACAAACACTGGAGGGCAGCACTGATGGGAGTTACCTGCCCTGATCCAACATGGATGCCACGCTGTGCCACGTCCTGCATCACCCTTCCTGGGCAGCTGCAACAGGTGGCCCTATGGCATGATGCCTAGTCTGTGCTACAACTGAGGCTACATGGTTCCTCCACCGTCAGTCTCACCAATAAACCGGTGGAAAAAGTGAGGAAATTAGCAAAAGTCCAAATGCCCTTTAAATCTGATATCCCCTTTAATAAATGGGCTGGTCTAATCAATTCAACTTTATAGAATTAATAGAAAAAATGTATGGCATAGGGGAGCGTCATTCAGTCATACTGGCTACCTTTCCAGTCACTCTTCTATGCATCTGAACATTACAGATTTCACTGGTATGGAAACACCAATTACTTTGACTGGAAAATAGTACATAAAGTAGTGGATTTGGCACAGTACATCACAGGTAAAACCTTCCCAACCATTGAGCACATCTACATGAAACGCTAACCACGCCATGCCCTCTTTTTGCTGCCATCATGTAGGAGATACAAGAACCTCAGGACCCACACCACCAGGTTCAAGAACTGTTACTACCCCTCAAGCATCAGGCTCTTGAACAAAGGGGATAACTACACTCACATGCCCCATCACTAAAATGTCCCCACAGCCAATGATCTCACTTTGAGGACTCTTTATCACATTATCTCATGTTCTCATTATTTATTGCTCTTTGTTTAAATTGCAGAGTTTGTTGTCTTCTGCACTGTGGTTGATCTTTCATTGATCCTGTTATGGTTATTATTTTCTTATAGATTTGCTGAGTATGCCCACAGGAAAATTAATCTCAGGGTTGTATATGGTGACATATATGTATTTTGATAATAAAATTTACTTTGAACTTTGAACTCTGTCCTCTAGCTATTGACCTCTTTGAAAGGACGGTTTTCTCTTTCCCCAGTTCTGGCCCCTTCTACATCTCAATTAAGTTTACCCAACGAAGGTAAGCCCAGCCTGGTCAGTGTTTCTTGTATCTATCCTGGTCTGGCAACATCCCTTGTAGCTCACTCCTAGAGCCTCAGTTGCTTGCTGAAATGTGAGAGTCAGAACCATGCACAGAGCTCCATCTGAGGACATGCTTGTGATTGGAGTGTAGTCGACCTACCTAATTTTCTGTTCTAAGCCTGTACAAATATGTTTGCTGCATTTTTAACTATTGTGGTGAACTATGTGCCTGTCGGGACACGCCCCTGCTGACTGCTCCTGTGGCTCCTCCCACAGGCCCCTGTATAAAGGAGACCTGCGGCCTGAAGATCGGCCTCAGTCTCCAGGACCTTGTATGATAGACACTCACTCCTGGTTCCTTCTTCCAGTCAATAAAAGCCGATATCTCGCCTACGTCTCAGTGTGAGTTATTGATGGTGCATCAATTTTATTGACTGGAAGTTTTAAAACATGGAACCCGTTTTGCGTCCGGACCGGTTGGATTTGGACCCTCAAGACCCTGACGCAGCTCTCGCTTTTGAACACTGGCTTGCATGCTTCCAATCGTACTTGGCGGAGCTTCGTGCGACTGAACCCGCCGTTATGCACAGAATCCTACTCTCGAGGGTCACCCCCAAAGTTTACTCCATTATCCGGGACCTGCCGACCTACGATGGGGCACTGGACGCCCTCAAACGACAGTACCTGCGGCCGGTGAACACCGTCTACGCAAGACATCGCTTAGCTACCCGGCAACAGCGGCCTGGCGAATCGTGCGCTGAGTTTCTCCGAGCACTACAGACACTCGTCCGACCTTGTGACTGCAAGACGCTCACGGCAGAACAGCATGCGGAGCTGCTGGTGCGAGACGCCTTTGTGACGGGACTGAGGTCAGTGTACATGCGCCAGCGGCTGCTGGAGAACTCGGATCTTACCTTAAGCTCGGCGATAGAGAAGGCCAACGCTCTAGAAGCTGCGCGGCATAACGCCGACGCTGTCCAGTCGCGCGATTCCCCGCCGGTTCCGTGGACGCCTCAGACCCCGCCACCGCCGGCTCCCGGGAGCGAATTCGCCAACGCCGCCGCCAGTCGCCATTCCACGAGCTCCCCGACCCAGACCACGGCTGTGGCCCGTAAGCAACTCGTGCTTTGTTATTTCTGTGGCCAAAAGAAACATCCTCGACAACGCTGTCCAGCGCGAGAAGCGACCTGCTCCAGCTGCGGAAAGCGGGGCCACTTCGCCAAGGTCTGTAAGTCTCAACCTCGAGCGGGGTGCAGCGCTGCGGGTGAAACGTGGAGGCCGCCATCTTGCATGCCGGGATGTGGGCGGCCATCTTTGTCGACGTCAGCACGCCCCGCCCCCGATCCTCGGATGCTGACCGGGTACCCCGGATGTGAGCGGCCATCTTTGTCGGCGTCAGCATGCCCCGCCCCCGACCCTCCGATGCTGACCGGGTACCCCGACGGCGATCCAACTCTGGCCACTGTGACTCTCGACCAAAGCGCCCCACACCAGCTTGCAAGATCCATGATGGACATCCAGGTGGAGGGGCATTGGACTGGATGCCTGTTTGACACGGGCAGCACTGGGAGTTTTATTCACCCGGACACAGTGCAACGCTGCGGACTTGCAACGCGGCCGGTCAGTCGGAGGTTCCATTTGGCCTCTGGGTCGCAGTCCGCAGACATCCGGGCGGGTTGTGTAGCGACTTTGGTGGTGCAAGGCACAGTATATCGGGACTTTGAACTGCTGGTCATGCCTAATCTGTGTGCACCTGTGCTATTGGGGCTGGACTTCCAGAGCCATCTCGAAAGTGTGACTATGGTATACGACGGGCCCCTCCCACCACTCACTGTCAAGAATCCTCAGTTTTGTGGGACTTCTTCACATACCCTGCTACTGACCACACACACACACGGACACACACATCCCATCCAGAACCAGGCCAACAGCTGCGCTACCGACACTTGCAGCCTCTCCACTCTCAAGATCCCTCCCCCACCGCTGTTCGCCAACCTGACCCCCGACTGTAAACCTGTGGCAACCAAAAGCAGGAGGTACAGCGCGGGGGACCGGGCCTTCATTCAGTCGGAGGTGCAGCGGCTGCTCAGGGAGGGGATCATTGAGCCGAGCACAAGCCCTTGGAGGGCCCAGGTGGTTGTTGTTCGGACTGGGCAGAAAAATAGGATGGTGGTGGACTATAGTCAAACCATCAATAGGTTTACGCAGCTTGACGCATACCCCCTACCCCGCATCGCGGATATGGTCAACCAGATTGCTCAGTATAAGGTGTACTCGACAATAGATCTGAAATCCGCTTATCACCAGCTCCCCATCTGCCCAGAGGACCGCCCCTACACCGCCTTCGAGGCGGGCGGCCGGCTCTATCACTTCCTGCGCGTCCCTTTCGGTGTCACGAATGGTGTCTCCGTCTTCCAGAGGGAAATGGACCGGATGGTGGACCAGTACCAACTGCAGGCCACATTTCCCTATCTGGATAACATCACCATCTGTGGTCATGACAGGCCAGATCACGACGCCAACCTCCAACGGTTTCTCCAAGTGGCCGCAGCTCTGAACCTTACTTATAACAGGGACAAGTGTGTTTTTGGTACCACCCCGCCTTACTATACTTGGGTATGTCGTGGAAAACGGGGTTATTGGGCCTGATCCCGAACGTATGCGCCCCCTGTTAGAGCTCCCTCTTCCCACCACTCTCAAGGCCCTCAGACGGTGCCTGGGGTTTTTTTTCCTATTACGCCCAATGGGTCCCCCATTACGCAGACAAGGCTCGCCCCCTGGTCAAGTCTACCTCGTTTCCCCTCTCTGCTGAGGCCTGCGCGGCCTTCAACTGCATTAAAGCGGACATTGCCAAAGCTACGATGCATGCAGTGGACGAGACCGCTCCCTTCCAAGTGGAGTGTGATGCCTCCGATTTCGCTCTGGCTGCTACCCTTAATCAGGAAGGCAGACCAGTAGCATTCTTTTCTCGCACCCTCCAAGGCTCTGAAATTCGGCACTCCGCGGTGGAGAAAGAAGCCCAGGCCATAGTGGAGGCTGTTAGGCACTGGAGGCACTATCTTGCTGGCAAAAGATTCACTGTGCTGACCGACCAGCGCTCGGTTGCGTTCCTGTTCAGCAACCAACAGCGGGGCAAGATCAAAAATGATAAGCTTTTGCAGTGGAGGATAGAACTCTCCACCTACACCTATGATATCCTGTACCGGCCTGGCAGACTCAATGAGCCCCCTGATGCCCTATCCCGGGGAACATGTGCTAGCACACAGCTCGACCAGCTGTACGCCCTTCATGCACAATTTTGCCATCCGGGGGTCACCCGATTTTACCATTTTGTGAAAGCTCGGAACCTGCCGTACTCCCTGGAGGACATCAGGACGATGACCAGGGACTGCCAAATTTGTGCCGAGTGCAAACCGCACTTCTACTGTCCTGACACGGCACAACTTGTCAAGGCCACCCGCCCTTTTGAACGCCTGAGTGTTGACTTTAAGGGCCCCCTTCCCTCCACTGACCGCAATGTCTATTTTCTCAGTGTTATTGACGAGTTCTCACGGTTCCCCTTTGCCATCCCCTGCCCCGACACCACTGCCACGTCCGTCATAAAAGCCCTGCGCCAGCTCTTCACTCTGTTCGGGTATCCCTGCTATATCCACAGTGATAGAGGGTCCTCCTTTATGAGTGAGGAGCTGCGCCAGTACTTGCTAGCTAGGGGCATTGCTACCAGTCGGACCACGAGTTATAATCCCCGGGGTAATGGCCAGGTAGAGCGGGAGAATGCCACAGTGTGGAAGGCCACACTTTTAGCCCTCAAGTCCAAAGGGTTGCCGGTCTCTCGATGGCAGGAGGTCCTCCCTGAGGCACTGCACTCTATCCGCTCTCTGTTATGTACGTCCACCAATGCCACCCCTCACGAACGCCTATTCTCTTTTCCCAGGAAGTCTGTCACTGGGACCACCCTACCAGTTTGGCTGACGTCCCCGGGGCCAGTGCTGCTCCGGAAACATGTGAGGAGCAATAAATACTCCCCGCTGGTGGAGAGGGTTCACCTTCTCCGTGCGAACCCCCAGTATGCTTACGTGGTCTTACCTGATGGGCGGGAGGACACGGTCTCCATCCGCGACCTGGCACCCGCAGGTGCAGCAGACCACTACCCTGAAGGCTCTCCGGTAACTGTGAACCCTGCACCAGAGGTGACACCGTACTCACCAGGCCCTACACAGACTCCTCACGACACTTGTATACCGGGCGTTTCGTACGCATTTATACCAGGCGCCTCGCACATGCATGAGGGATCACCGGCGCCTAGTGGGCAAGAACACGCGCAACCCCCGTCCCCTGTGCAATCGCCAATGTTGCCGGCACCTATGCGGTCACAGCCGGTGCTACGTAGATCGCAGCGACAGATTCGACCGCCTGATCGGCTTGACTTGTAAGAACCTTCGCTACATGAGGACTTTTTCCAACGAAGGGGGGGTGAATGTGGTGAACTATGTGCCTGTCGGGACACGCCCCTGCTGACTGCTCCTGTGGCTCCTCCCACAGGCCCCTGTATAAAGGAGACCTGCGGCCTGAAGATCGGCCTCAGTCTCCAGGACCTTGTATGATAGACACTCACTCCTGGTTCCTTCTTCCAGTCAATAAAAGCCGATATCTCGCCTACGTCTCAGTGTGAGTTATTGATGGTGCATCAACTATTATTTCAGAAAGGTTATTGGTCTTAAATCTTAACTCTATTTCAATCTCTACAGTTGACAAATTTCTCAGTGTTTTGTCATAGTCGTACAACACAGAATCAGACATTTCCCCGCACCTTTCTGCTCATCTACACTCATCCCATTTGTCTACATTAGGACCACATCCTTCTCTGCCTTACCTTGTTAAGTATCTGTCTAAGTGCCTCTTAAACATACCGACTTTCTTTCTGATTGTACCATCTCTGTTGGCAGTGTGTTTCTGTGAAAAAACAAAATTTATTCCTCAAACCCTTTTTAAAAACTGCTTCCTCTCTCCTTAAACCTAGGCCCTTGTGAAAAGATAGTCTAGCTATCTCATGTACTTCTGTCAGGTCCTCTCTTAGCCTCTGTCATTCCAATGAAAACAAGCCCAGTCTATCCAATCTTTCACCATAACTTAAAACCCTCCAATCTAGCTAACATGCAGGTGAATCTCTCTTCTGTCCAATCTCATCCTTCTCATTGTACAGTGACTGAAATTGCTTGCCATTCTCCAAATGTGGCCTAATTGGTGTTTTGTAAATAGCGTCGGAGCAATACAGCTTGGATACAGGCCATTCTGCGCTATCAGTCCATGCTGAACACTGTGCCCAGGTGGTCCAAGTTTCCTGAATTCTGCTCCACGCCTCCATCAACCTATCCAAGTGCTTTCTAAATGATACTTGCGTGCCTACTGCAACAGAGTGGTAGGCATTGGCTCATTCAGGCTTCGGCGATAACAGGTCAAGGCGAGGTAAGTTACCTGTGAGGAATAGAAATAGGAAATATGTCTGTGAGGCTAGTGTTCTGTACTGGACATTCCCAGCCTCCTAGACAGCCACATCTGCACCAGGTGTGCCCCTTAGGGACCATGTTAGAGAACTGGAGATGCAGCCCGATGATCTTTGTTTGATCAGGGAGAGTGAGGAGGTGATAGAGAGGAGCTACAGGCAGGTAGTCACATCAGGGCCTTGGGGGAGAGATGTAGGTAGCAGTTAGGAGAGGGAATAGGAAGAATCAGCCTGTGGCTGTCCCCCTTGACAATAAGTACTCCTGTTTGAGTACTGTTGGAGGAGACAGCCTACCTGGGGGAAGCAACAGTGGCTGTGTCTGTGGCACAGAGTCTGGCCCTGTGGCTCAAAAGAGTAGGGAAAGGAAGAGGATGGCAGCAGTGATAGGGAACTCTGTAGTTAGGGGGTCAGATAGGTGATTCTGTGGATGCAGGAAAGAAACACAGACGGTAGTTTGCCTCCCAGGTGCCAGGATCCGGGATGTTTGTGATCACATCCACGATATCCTGAAGTGGGAAGGTGAACAGCCAGTGCTTGTGGTACATATTGGTACCAATGACATGGGTAGGAAAAGGGAGAACGAATGAAAACAGACTACAAGGAGTTAGGAAGGAAGTTGAGAAGCAGGACCGCAAAGGTAATATTCTCGGGATTACTGCCTGTGCCACGTGACAGTGAGTATAGGAATAGAATGAGGTGGAGGATAAATGCATGGCTGAGGGATTGGAGCAGGGGCAGGGATTCAGATTTCTGGATCATTGGGACCTCTTTTTTGGGAGGTACAAAAAGGATGGGTTTCACTTGAATCAGAGGGGGACCGATATCCTGGCAGGGAGTTTTGCTAAGGCTACTGGGGAGATCATGGCTGCAGATAAGGAGGAGGTCCTGGTGGGATTGTCTACGGAGTCTTTGTGGGTGGATGTTAGAAACAGGAAGGAGTTAATAATCCTACAGGGTATTTATTATGGACCACCCAATAATAACAGGGACACCAAGGAGCAGATAGGGAGACAGATTCTGGAAAGGTGTGATGATAATAACAGGGTTGTCATGGTGGGAGATTTTAATTTCCTAAATATTGATTGGGATCTCCCTAGAGCAAGGGGTTTAGATGGGGTGGTGTTTGTTAGGTGTGTTCAGGAAGGTTTCTTGACAGAATGTGTAGATAAGCCTACAAGAAGAGAGGCTGTACTTGATCTGGTATTGGGAAATGAGCCTGGTCAGGTGTCAGCTCTCTCAGTGGGAGAGCATTTTGGAGATGGTGATCACAGTTCTATCTCCTTTACCATAGCATTTGTGAAGGATAGGAACAGACAAGTTAGGAAAGTGTTTAAAAGGAAATATGAAGCACAACATGTACAAAAGCTGGATGAACTCAGCAGGTTGGGCGGCATCTGTTGAAATGAGCAGTCAATGTTTCGGGCCAAGACCCTTCATCAGGACTGAAGAAGGAGGGAGCAGGGACCCTATAAAGAAAGTGGGGGGAGGGTGGAAGGTGCCAGGTGAATAACCAATCAGGAAAGATCAAGGGGTGGGGGAGGGGAAGAAGGGAGGGGATAGGCAGGAAAGGTGAAGAAGGAATGTAAAGGGAAAGCACTATGGGTAGTAGAAGAAGGCAGAATCATGAGAGGAGTGATAGGTAGCTAGAAGAAGAGGAAGAGTGGAAGTGGGATGGTGGAAGGGAGAATTACCAGAAGTTGGAGAATTCGACTTTCATACCAAGGGGCTGGAGACTACCCAGACGGTATATGAGGTGTTGCTCCTCCAACCTGAGCTTGGCCTCATCATGGCAAATATGAAGCTATCAGGCAGGAATTGGTTATGGGTAACCCTAGGTAATTTCTGAATTAAGTACATGTTCGACACAGTATTGTGGGCCAAGGGGCCTGTGTTGTGCTGTAGGTTTTCTGTGTTTCTAACTACTTCACCTGGTAGCCTGTCCCATATCCTCAACACCCTTTGCGTGAAAAAAAGTTGACCCTCAGACTCTTCTTAAATCCTTCCCCTCTCAACCTAAATCTATGATCCCTAGTTTTGGTCTCCCTTATCTTGGGAAAAGAATATTATTGTCCATTTTATCGATGCCTCTCATAATTTAAAGACTAGGAATGAAGATCTAGTCTGGTCAGTCTCTCCCTGTAACTGTGGTCTTCCAGGCCTGTCAACATCCTGATAAATCTTTTCTACACTTGTTCCAATTTAGCCAATAAGAGGGTGACCAAAGCTGTACACAATATTCCGAATGCTGCCTCACCAGCAATGTGTACAGCAGTAACTGAATGTCCCAAATCCTATACTCAAAGCCCTGATTAAGTTCTTTCAATTATATAAAGAGTAAAAGGGAGATGAGAGTTGATATTGAACCAATGGAAAGTGATGTTGGTGAGGAAGTAATGGGGGACAAAGAAATGGCAGATGAACTTAATGGGTACTTTGCATCACTCTTCACTGTGGAAGACACTAGCAGTATGCCAGAGGTCTGTGAGTATCAGGGAGCAGGACTGAGTGCCATTGCTATTACAAAGGAAAAAATACTAGGCAAACTGAAGGGTCTTAAGGTGGATAAGTCACTTGGACCAGATGGACTACATCCCAGAGTCCAGAGAGAGGTTGCTAAAGAGATAACGAATGCATTGGTAATGATCTTTCAAAAATTCTGGCATGGTTCTGGAGGACTAGAAAATTGCAAATGTCACTCCACTCTTTAAGAAGGGAGGAAGGCAGAAGAATGGAAATTATGCACCAGTTAGCCTAACCTCAGTGGTTGGGAAAGTGTTGGAGTCTATTATTAAAAATAAGATTTTGGAGTACTTTGAGACTAATAATAAAACAAGTCAAAGTCAGCAGGGTTTCTGTGAAGCGAAGTCTTTCCTGACAAATCTGTTAGAGCTCTTTGAAGAAATAACAAGCAGGGTAGACGAAGGAGAGGCAGTGGATGTCATTGACTTGGATTTTCAGAAGGCATTTGATAAGGTGCCACACATGAAGCTGTTTAACAAGATAAAATCCTATGGTGTTACAGGAAAGATTCTGGCATGGATAGAGGAATGGCTGACAGGCAGGAGGCAGCGAGTGGGAATAAACGGGCCTTTCCTGCTGCCAGTGCCTAGTGGTGTTCCTCAGGGGTCAGTATTGGGACCGCTACTTTTCACATTGTTTGTCAATGATTTGGATAATGGAATTGATGGCTTTGTGGCAAAGTTTGAAGATGATATGGCAATAAGTGGAGGGGTAGGTGGTGCTGAGAAAGCAATGCGGTTGCAGCAGGAAGACATATTGGAAGAGTGGGCAAAAAAGTGGCAGATGGAATACAGTGTTGGGAAATGTATGATAATACACTTTAGAAACATAGAAGATAGGTGCAGGAGTAGGCCATTCAGCCCTTCGAGCCTGCACCGCCATTCAGTACGATCATGGCTGATCATCCAGCTTTCTCTCCATACCCCCTGATCCCTTTAGCTACAAGGGCCATATCTAACTTCCTCTTAAATATAGCCAATGAACTGACCTCAACCATTTCCTGTGGCAGAGAATTTCACAGATTCACGACTCTCTGTGTGAAGAAGTTTTTCCTCATCTCGGTCCTAAAAGGCTTCCCCTTTATCCTTAAACTGTGACCCCTCGTTCTGGACTTCCCCAACATCGGAAACAATCTTCCTGCATCTAGCCTGTCCAATCCCTTTAGAATTTTATACGTTTCAATAAGATCCCCCCTCAATCTTCTAAATACCAGTGAGTATAAGCCTTGTCAATCCAGACTTTCTTCATATGAAAGTCCTGCCATCCCAGGAATCAATCTGGTGAACCTCCTTTGTACTCCCTCTGTGGCAAGAGTGTCTTTCTTCAGATTAGGGGACCAAAACTGCACACAATACTCCAGCTGTGGTCTCACCAAAGCCCTGTACAACTGCAGTAGAACCTCCCTGCTCCTGTACTCAAATCCTTTTGCTATGAATGCCATCTGGGTAGAGATTAGAAATAGTAAAGGGAAAAATATCACTGATAAAAGTTGTCTATCGGCTGCCTTTACCGTGAGACAAGCAATAAACAGCGAATTACCTGAGGCATGTAATAGAACAACAGTTATCATGGGGGACTTTAACTTGCACATAGATTGGTGAATCAAGTTGGTCAAGGCAGTCTTGAGGAGGACTTCATACAATGCATCTGTGATGGCTTTCTTGAACAGCATGTCATTGAATCTACATGGGAACATGCTATCTTAGATCTGGTCCTGTGCAAAGAGACAGGTAAAATTAGTGCTCTTGTAGTTAGGGATCTTCTTGGAAAGAGTGATCACAGTATGATTGAGTTTCTCTTACAAATGGAGGGCGCAGTAGTTTGATCGAAAACCTGTGTATTTTACCTAAACAATGGAGACTACATTGGGATGAGGGTGGATTTGGCTATATGGTGGGACAGTTGAGGAACAGTGGAAGACTTTCGAAGAGATTTTTCATAGTGCTCAACAAAAGTATATTCCAGTTAAAAACAAGAACAGTATGGGTGGAGAGAGCCAGCCTTGGACAACGATGGAAATAAAAGAAGACACCAAACTAAAAGCTCGTGTTTACAAAGTAGCCAAGAGTAATGGGAAACTCGAAATTTGAGAAAACTATAAAAAGCAACAATGAACTACTAAGCATGCAATAAAGAAAGGGAAAATAGATTATGAAAATGAACTAGCATAAAATATAAAAATAGATAGTAAAAGCTTTTATATAAAGCAGAAAAGGGTGGCTAATTGGAAGACGAGAAGGAGGAATTGATATTGGGTAATAAGGAAATAGCTGAGGCTTTGAATGACTATTTTGTGTCGGTGGAGGACATGTCTAAAATGCTAAAGAGAGAGGTTATGAATGTGATGGGAGGTGAGGACCTTGATACAATTGCTGTCACTAAAGTGGTAGAGCTGAGCAAACTTGTGGGCCTGAATTTACTGTAGATAAGTCTCCTGGTCTTATTGGATTGCATCCCAGGGCACTGAAAGAAATGGCAGTGGTTATAGTAGAGGTTTTGGTGATAATTTACCAAAATTCTCTGGACTCTGGGCAGGTCCTGGTGGATTGGAAGATAGCAAATGTCATGCCACTATTCAGAAAAGGATGTAGGCAAAAAGCAGGTAACAATAGGCCAGTTAGTTTAACATTTGTAGTTGGGAAAATGCTAGTGAGGCATCTGGAAAGAAATGGATCCATCAGGCAGAAGCAGCATAAATTAAGCAAAGGCAGGTCCTGTTTGACAAAATTACTGGAGTTCTTTGAGGATATAATGAGGGCAGTGGATAGAGGGGAACAGTTGAACGTTATTTACTTGGATTTCCAGAAGGCATTCAATAAGGTGCCACATAAAAGACTTATCCATAAGATAAGTATGCATAGTGTTGGGGGTGATGTATTAACCTTGATAGAGGATTGATCAACTAATAGAAAATAGAGAGTTGATTAATAGAGAGGGATTCATGGTGTTACTCTAGTTGGCAATCAGTGGGTGAGCGGTGTCCCATAGGGGTTGGTGCTGGGCCCAGAACTGTTCATGACATACATTAGTGATCTGGAAGAGGGGACCGAGTGTAGTTTATATTAAGTTTCCTGATAGTACTCAAATGAGTGGAAAAGCAAATATATGGAAAGATATAAATAGTCTGCAGAGAGATATAGATAGGTTAAGTGAGTGGGCAAGGATCTGGCAGATGGAGTACAATATTGGTAAATGCGAGGTTATCCACGTTAGAAGGAAATATGGAAGATAAGATTGTTATTTAAATGGTAAAAAATTGCAGCATGGTACTGTGCAGAGGGACTTGGGAATGCTTGTGCATGAATCACAGAAAGTTGGTTTGCAGGTGCAGCAGGCTATCAAGAAGGCAAATGGAATGTTGGCCTTCATTGCTAGAGGGATTGAATTTAAGGTTATGTTGCAACTCTACAGGGTACTGGTGAGGCTACACCTTGAGTACTGCATGCAGTTCTGGTCTCCTGACTTGAGGAAGGGTATACTGGTTTTGGAGACAGTGCAGAGGAGGTTCACCAGGTTGATTCCAGAGATGAGGGGGTTAGACTATGAGGAGAGATTGAGTTGCCTGGGACTGTACTCACTGGAATTCAGAAGAATGAGAGGAGATCTTATAGAAACATATAAAGTTATGAAAGGGGTAGATAAGAGAGAAGCAGGAATATTGTTTCCACTGGCAGGTGAGACTAGAACTAGGGGACATAGTCTCAAGATTTGGGGGGATAGATTTAGGATGGAGATGAGGAACTGTTTTTCCCAGAGAGTGGTGAATCTGTGGAATTCTCTGCCCAATGAAGCAGTGGAGGCTACCTCAGTAAATATATTTAAGACAAGGTTGGACGGATTTTTGCATATCATGCACAAAATGCTGGAGGAATTTCGCAGACCAGGCAGCATCAATGGAAAAAAGTACAGTCGATGTTTCGGCACAGAACATCGACTGTACTTTTTTCCATAGATGCTGACTGATCTGCTGAGTTCCTCCAGCATTTTGTGTCTGTTGCTCAGATTTCCAGCATCAGCAGATTTGCTCTTCTTTTAGATTTTTGCCTAGTAGGAGAATCAAGTGTAATGGGGAAAAGGTGGGTTGGTAGAGATGAATCAGTAATATTAAAGAGGATACTAAAAGTTTCTTCAGATACATAAAGTGTAAAAGAGAGGCAAGAGTTGATATTGGACTGCTGGAAAACAATGCTGGAGAGGTAGTAATAAGGAACAAGGAAATGACAGACAAACTGAATCAGTATTTTGCTTCTGTCTCCACTGTGGAAGACACTGGCAGGATGGTGGAAGCTGGATGACAGAATTGATGGCTTTGTGGCCAAGGTTGTAGACTATGAATATATGAATGTAGATAGAGGGGTAGGTAGTGTTGAGGAAGCTGGGAGGTTGCCCACAAGAAAATGAATCTATGACATATATGTACTTTGATAAGTTTGGGAGTCATCATGCAGGATTCCCTGAAGGTTAATTTGCAGGTTGAGTCAGTGGCAAATGCAATGTTAGCAATCATTTTGAGAGGGCTAGAATATAAAAGCAAGGGTGTAATGTTGAGACTTTATAAAGCACTTTTGAGGTCTCACATGGAGTATTGTGAGCAGTTTTGGGCCCCTTATCTTAGAAAAGATGTTCTGACATTGGAAAGGGTTCAGAGGAGTTTAAGGAAAATCTTTCCGGCTATGAAAGGGTTATTGTATGAGGAGCATTTTTTTCACTTTTGGGGATTTACTTCTATAGTTTTATAAAGTTCTTGATGCTTAATGTCACCAAAACCAAGAAGATGATCATTGATTCAGACGGTCTCAGCCTGAGCACACACCCCTTAGCATCAGCGGCTTCACAGTGGAGAGTGGAAAACATCAAGTTCCTTGGGGTGCAGATCTCAGACAATCTCACCTGGTCCAGGAACACCACTGGGATTGTGAAACGAGCCCAGCAGAGATTGCACTTTCTGAGGAAGCTTAAACAAGCATCGCTCCCCACTAACATCTTAACTACATTCTACAAAGGCGTGGTTGAGAGTGTGCTGACCTTTTGTATCACAACCTGGTACTCCAGCTGCAGTGCTGCAGACAAAAAAGCCTTGTAGAGGGTGGTTAGGGGAGCAGAGAAGGTTATTGGGGTCTCCCTACCTTCTGTTCAAGACCTCTTTTAGAGTCGATGCCTCCAGAAGACATGGTACATCATTAAAGACCCCTCACACCCTCTCCATGAACTGTTTGTTCTTCTGCCATCAGGTAAATGTTACAGGAGCATCAAAACTAAAACCACAAGGCTACTAAACAGCTTCCTCCCACAGGCAATCAGACTGCTAAATAGCTGCTCTACCTGACTCTGCTTTGGAGACTTTTAACTTGCACTGGACCCTTATAACTTGTTTTTAACTGACATGTGGCTCTTGTGTTTTACTATTTATTGTTACGTTTATTATTTAGTGTTGCGTTTGTTATGTTATGATTGCACTGCTCCTGGGAAATGCTGTCTCATTCTGCCCTGCAGAGCTGATGTATGGTAAGAATGGCAATAAAGTTTTTGAATCTTGAATCTTGAAGTTCTATAGATGTGCCATGGAGGGCATTCTGAAAGGCTGCATCACTGTCTGCTATGGAGGAGCTACTGCACAGGACCAAAAGAAGCTGCAGAGGGTTGTAAATCTAGTCAGCTCCATCTTGAGTACTAGCCTACAAAGTACCCAGGACTTCTTCAGGGAGCGGTGTCTCAGGAAGGCAGCGTCCATTATTAAAGACCTCCAGCACCCAGGGCATGTCCTTTTCTCACTGTTACCATCAGGTTGGAGGTACAGAAGCCTGAAGGCACACACTCAGTGATTCAAGAACAGCTTCTTCCCCTCTGCCATCTGATTCCTAAATGGGCATTAAATCTTTGAAAACTACCTCACTTTCTTTTTAATATACAGGCAGTCCCTGGGTTACGTACGAGTTCCGTTCCTGAGTCCATCTTTAAGTCGGATTTGTACATAATTCGGAACAAATACATCCGGTATTATTTAGCATCAGTTAGTCAAATGTTTGTCTTAGTATATAGTATATATTTTACCTTTCTATGCATATAAAACATTCAAGAAATGTATCTATTCCAATAATTAAACTGCTGAGTTGCTTAGCTTTAATTGTAGCTTTAATTGGGGCAGGGCCTTTCACATGCTTCGTTATTCTCACTTTATCCGTTATCCTTTAAAGTTGTTCCAAACATTGACCAACAGTAGCCTAACGCTTTTCCAATAACTGATGGCATTTCACCTCTTTCCAAACACTTTATTATTTCCACTGTATCTTCAATCGCGAATGCTTCCCGTCAATGGAACAGAAACACTGCAGGTGGCAGGTCCTGAGTTGCGCTGGCTCCTGAGGTCCGCTGGGTCCTAAGGACCACCGCACTGAATTTCCCGGGTCCTAAACTCCATCGCATTGAGACAGGCGACAAGTGGGGTCTGTGCCGAGTTTGGGTATTTGATCCTCCACAATATTCCGTGTGGGAATTTACACTGGAGGTGGCAGTGTTTTTTTTTACAAGGTTGAGTTGCGAGCTCGACATCAACCCTGAGAGGCTGGGTTCGACGGAGCTTTCATTGTGTGCTGTGTCTGCGAGGCTGAGTCTGGCAGCGCCATGGAAGTCCATAGCATGGGTATTCCCTTCTGCCGCCTGCGTGGGATGATGAGTCTATCGGGACCCTGAGGACTTGTGGAAACTATAGTCTTTTAACATCTTTGGACTATTTTTACTGTGCCCATGGTCTGTTTATTTTATCAATTATGCTATTGTTCACACTATTGTAACTATGTGTTGTAACTACGTGGTTTTGTGCAGGTCTTGTAGCTTTAGTTTTTGATCTTGTTTTGTCTGGTGGATTTGGAGCTCCTTTCCGGGAAACGTGCTAAGATGGTAGCGTGATATTAATACGCAACAGCCTCTCCGGACTCTGGATTTGGGATTGCCAAACGTTATGTGGATTTTCTGGTGTAGTCTGTTTTGTCATGTGCTTTTGTGAGATCATTCTGGTGGAACGTTGTCTCATTTTTTTAACTGCATTGCATTTGTGGTTTCTAAATGACAATAAACTGGAACTGAACTGAACTGAACCTGGCAAGGGAGCGGTCTGTCACAAGATCGAACTTGGGATCCTTCGTTCTCGAGCCTGGCGCTGTTCTTATAGCGCCACCAGCCGACTGGAAATGGGGGCTGGAGCAGGGTCAGGGTGAATCTTATTAAGAAAAATTTTAGCCAAATACAAAGTTAAACACTTACCACAGAGTCAACAGCAATGACTTAAAATGGCGGACGGCATTCTCCTTCCTCGGTTCATAAGTACGAATTGTTCGTAAGTCGGACATTCGTAACTCGGACTACCTGTACAGTATTTATGTTTTTTGTAGGTTTTTAAATCTATTCAATATATGTATACTGTAATTGATTTATTTGTTTATTATTATTATTTTTTCTCTTCTAGATTATGTATTGCATTGAACTGCTGCTGCTAAGTTAACAAATTTCACATCACATGCCAGTGACAATAAACCTGATTCTAATTCTGATTTACTTGCTGGAATCCAGAAGAATTAGGACAGATCTCTTTGAAACCTATCAAATGTTGATAGAATGATTATGATGTGAATATTTCCTATGGTGGGGCCATCTAGGACCAGAGAGTACAGCTCAGGGTTGAAGAACAAAGAACAATACAGCACAGTACAGGCCATTCGGCCCACAATGTTGTGCTGACCCTTAAACCCTGCCCCCCCCCCATTTAACCCTCCACCTTAAATTCCTCCATATACCTGTCTGGTAGTCTCTTAAATTTCACGAGTGTATCTGCTTCCACCACTGGCTCAGGCAGTGCATTCCACACACCAACCACTCTGAATAAAAACCCTTCCTCTTTTTCAATCTTTTTATAAAATAACCTTCCTCTAATAGCCCCCTTGATTTCCTCCCCTTACCTTAAAGCCATGTCCTCTTGTATTGAGCAGTGGTGCCCTGGGGAAGAGGTGCTGGCTGTCCACTCTATCTATTCCTATTAATATCTTGTATACCTCTATCATGTCTCCTCTCATCCTCCTTCTCTCCAAAGAGTAAAGCCCTAGCTCCCTTAATCTCTGATCATAATCCATACTCTCTAAACCAGGCAGCATCCTGGTAAATCTCTTCTGTACCCTTTCCAATGTTTCCACATCCTTCCTATAGCGAGGCGACCAGAACTGGACACAGTACTCCAAGTGTGGCCTAACCAGAGTTTTATAGAGCTGCATCATTACCTCGTGACTCTTAAACTCTGTCCCTCAACTTATGAACGCTAACACCCCATAAGCTTTCTTAACTACCCTATCTGTGAGGCAACTTTCAGGGATCTGTGGACATGTACCCCCAGATCCCTCTGCTTCTCCACACTCCCAAGTATCCTGCCATTTATTTTGTACTCTTGCCTTGGAGTTTGTCCTTCCAAAGTGTACCACCTCACACTTCTCTGGGTTGAACTCCATCTGCCATTTATCAGCCCACTTCTGCATCCTATTAATGTCTCTCTGCAATCTTCGGCAATCCTCTACACTATCTACACCACCACCTACCTTTGTGTCATCTGCAAACTTGCCAACCCACCCTTTTATTCCCACATCCAGGTCGTTAATAAAAATCATGAAAAGTAGAGATCCCAGAACAGATCCTTGTGGGACACCACCGGTCACAACCCTCCAATCTGAATGTATTCACTCCACCATGACCTTCTGTCTTCTGCAGGCAAGCCAATTCTGAATCCACCTGGCCAAACTTCCCTGGATCCCATGCCTTCTGACTTTCGGAATAAGCCTACCGTGTGGTACCTTGTCAAATGTCTTACTAAAATCCATGTAGATCACATCCACTGCACAACCCTCATCTATATGCCTGATCACCTCCTCAAAGAACTCTATCAGGCTTGTTAGACATGATCTGCCCTACACAAAGCCATGCTGACTGTCCCTGATCAGACCATGATTCTCCAAATGCCCATAGATTCTATCTCTAAGAATTTTTTCCAACAGCTTTCCCACCACAGACGTAAGTCTCACTGGTCTATATTTACCCGGACTATCCGGACCTTTTTTGAACCTTCATCTCCCTCCAAACCTCCGGTACCATTCCCGTGGACAACGAGTACATAAAGATCCTAGCCAGAGGCTCAGCAATCTCTTCCCTGGCCTTGTGGAGCAGCCTGTGGAATATTCCATCAGGCCCTGGGGATTTATCCATCCTAATGTATTTTAACAACTCCAACTCCTCTTCTCCCTTAATATCAATATGCTGCAGAACATCAGCCTCACTCATTATGTCCTCACCGTCATCGTTCCCTCTCATTGGTGAATACTGAAGAGAAGATTTAATTGAGGATCTCGCTCACTTCCACAGCCTCCAGGCACATCTTCCCACCCTTATCTCTAATCGGTCTTATCTTCACTCCTGTCAACCTTTTGTTCTACACATAATTGAAGAATGCCTTTGGGTTTTCCTTTACTCTACTCGCCAAGGCCTTCTCATGCCCCCTTACTCACCTCAGCCCCTTCTTAAGCTCCTTTCTTGCTACCCTATATTCTTCAATAGAATCATCTGATCCTTGCTTCCTAAACCTTACATATGCTGCCTTCTTCCGTCTGACTAGATTCTCCACCTCACTTGTCACCCATGGTTCCTTTACCCTACCATTCTTTATCTTCCTCACCAGGAGAAATTTATCCCTAACATCCTGCAATAGATCCTTAAACATCGACCACATGTCCATAGTACATTTCCCTGAAAAAACATCATCCCAATTCACACCTGCAAGTTCTAGCCTTATAGCCTCATAATTTGCCCTTCCCCAATTAAAAATTTTCCTATTCTCTAAATGAAGGGACATCCAGTTAGAAGGAAGATGAAGAGGAATTTCTTTAGCCAGAGAGAGGTATATCTACAGAATGGGTTGCCACAGGTGGCTGTACAAGCCAAGTCTCTGGGTGTATTTAAAATGGAGGTTGATAAATTCTTGATAATTCAAGGCATGAAGAGTTAAGGGGAGAAGATAGAAGGATGGGGTCAAGTGGGAAAATGGATTAACCATGTTGAGATGGCTGAGCTGACTTGGTTGTCTGAAGACCTATGTCGTATGTCTGTCTGAATATTTGATGTAGGCATTGAAGATACAGATTTTTAGTTATGTTCTAACCTGTCCTTCGATTCTTAAATTGCAGTTATTGAAGAATAAGGCATACGTGATCCTGATGATCTGTTTTGGGGGAGGAGTCGGTGTTTTTACGTCCTTCTCTGCACTCTTACAGCAGATTGTTTGTGTCCGGGGATATTCAAATGTAAGGCCATAGTTTACAATTCATTTAATTGCTTCTTTTCCCATAAAACATCAACTTTTCCTGGAACAAAACTGGCATTTACACTTGAAAAATGATGAGTGGTTGTTTTTGTTGGAGGATATCAGGTCTGCATCAATACTGAACATTTAATCGAGAGGTTGAATGTAGAACATAGACATCATAGCACTGTGCAGGCCCTTTGGCCCACAATGTAGCAATGACCCTTTAACTTACCCTAACATCAATCGAACCCTTCCCTCCTAAATGGCCGCCCATTTTCCTGTCATCTATGTGTCTGTCTGAGTGTCTCTTAAATGTCCCTAATGTACCTGCATCTACCATCACCCCTAGCAAGGTGTTCCACGCGCCTACCACTCTCAAATCTTAAAGCACTTGATTCAGTGCCCTGACAAAGAAAAACCAACACAATTTACGGCTTCTTAACCCACCCATCAAATGATGCAACACCTCTGTGAGGTGTGGAGCTCGGGCTACATTCTGGCTGGTAACTGCTGCTGGAGACACTGGAAATTACTATCTGTGTCTTCAGCTGCTTCACGGGTATCTCTACCTAGACACTAGACTCCACAGCCATTATTGAGAGGAAAGGAATGGCTGATGATCTTTGTTCCAAACCCTCATTCCCCCATGACTGCTCCACCCCATGACTCCCTTCATCGTCCCATGGCCCCTCTCCCCCCCCCCCATGGCCCCCAGGAACCCGTCTCCTCCCATCCCCCCCAAGAAACCATCCGTCCCCCACAACCAACTTCCCCTCTCCTACTGCCCCCATACAACACCCCTTTCCCCCACAACACCCTTTCCCTCACCTGCAACCTCCCTCCCCGACAACCAATTCCCCCTCCCCCATTGTCCCATACAACCTCCCTCCCCCACGACCGTTTCTCCCACCTCCTGTCAGAGCCTGTGGATGTGTTCTGTTCTGCAGTCATTGGGTTTGTGGGATGGTTGGGCAGTAACTGGGATTAGATGAAACTAAGCAGAGATGCATTACAAGTGTGTGGAAGGTTCTTCTGTTGTGAGTATAATTCCTGTTTGGTTTATATCATGATATTTTTCCTCTTTGTGACAGAGTTTTGCAGGGATCTGTGGAGCCTTGTTTATTGTGTTTGGCATTGTGGGTGCATTCCTGCTTGGATTATACGTG
Organism: Hypanus sabinus; assembly: GCF_030144855.1. Lineage (NCBI taxonomy): Eukaryota > Metazoa > Chordata > Chondrichthyes > Myliobatiformes > Dasyatidae > Hypanus > Hypanus sabinus. The sequence goes on from NC_082719.1 coordinate 108,480,435, forward strand.
GACAAAACAAGACATTTTATGGAAACTACGAAAATTAACTTTTGTCTCACTGCTTTAGCCTGCATTGGCTTTGCACTAGTAAGTATCCTCAATACCTCAATACTATTTCCCTAATACCTTCAAATACTCAATTCTTCCCTAATACCCCAATTTCAAGTAATTCCCTACTACCCCAAAATACCCCTAATACTCAGTACTTCACTAATGCCCCAATACCCTCATTACTCAGTACTTTCCTAATACCCTCAATACTCAGTACTTCCCTATACCCTAAATACTCTGTACTTCCTTAATACCCTAATACCCTCATTACTCAATATTTTCCTAATGCTCCAATACCCTCATTACTCAGTACTTCCCTAATACCCCAAATATTCCCAATACTCAGTACTTCCCTAATACCCCAATACTGATACTTCCCTAATACTCAATACCCTCAATGCTCAGTACTTCCCTAATACTCCCAATACTCAGTAATTCCCGAATACCCTCAATACTCAGTACAGTGGATTCTGGTTAATTAGGACACATTGGGACCAGTATACGGATGGTGTTGAGGAAATAGAGAGCCTGCAGAGATTTAGGTAATTTAGGGGAATGGGCAAAGAAGTGGCAAATGAAATACAATGTTGGAAAGTGTATGGTCATGTACTTTGGTGAAAGAAATAGATGGGCAGATTATTATTTAGATGGGGAGAGAATTCAAAATGCAGAGATGCAAAGGATTTGGGAGTCCTTGTACATGATACCTGACACAATATGTACATAAGCCTACAAGTGGAGAGGCTGTACTTGATCTGTATTGGGAAATGAACCTGGTCAGGTATCAGGTCTCTCAGTGGGAGAGCATTTTGGATATAGTCATCATAATACTTTCTCCTTTACCATAGCATTGGAGAGGGATAGGAACAGACAAGTTAGGAAAGCATTTAATTGGAGTAAAGGAAATATGAAGCTATCAGGCAGGAACTTGGAAGCATAAACTAGGACAAGATGTTCTCAGGAAAATGTACTTCAGAAATGTGGCAAATGTTCAGGGGATATTTGCGTGGGGTTCTGCAGAGGACAATTCCAATGAGACAGGGAAAGGATGGTAGGGTACAAAGGCTGTTGAAAAGGCTCCCGAGTTAGGGAGTTGGAGCTGGAGCTGGATGAACTACGGATCATTCGGGAGGCAGAGGCAGAGATAGATAGGAGTTATCAGGAGGTAGTCACACCAAAGAACCAAGATTTAGGCAGATGGATGACGGTCCAGAGAGGCAGGGGGAGCAGGCAGAGAGAGCAGAGCACCCCTGCAGCCATTCCCATTAACAATAAGTATACCGTACTGGATACTGTTGATGGGGATGACCTACCAGGAATGAATTGCAGTGGTCCTGCCTCTGGCACAGAGGTTGAACCCTCAACTAGAAAGGGGAGGAGGGAAGAGAAGAGAGCGATAGTTTTAGGGGATTCTATAGTTAGGGGGGCAGATAGGAGATTTTGTGGGGCAGATCGGGAGTCTCGGATGGTATGTTGCCTCCCTGGTGCCAGGGTCCGGGACATCTCAGATCGGGTGCAGGCTATTCTTGAGAATGAGGGCATGAACCCAGATGTAGTTGTCCATGTAGGGACCAATGATGTAGGTAAGGTGAGTGAGGGGGTCCTGCTTAGAGAGTTCAGGGAGTTAGGAGTGAAGCTGAAAGGCAGGACCTCCAGGGTGACAATCTCGGGATTGCTTCCTGTGCCACGTGCGAGTGAGGCGAAGAATAGAATGATTATGCACATTAATATGAGGCTGAGAGCATGGTGCAGGAAGGAAGGGTTCAGGTTTTTGGATAATTGGTCTTTGTTCCAGGGACATTGGGATCTGTTTCGAAGGGACGGTCTACATCTGAACGGGAGGGGTACTAACATTCTTGCAGGAGTGTTTGCCAGTGCTGCTCGGGAGGGTTTAAACTAGATGTGCAGGGGGCAGGGATCCAGATCCAGAGGGTTGGTCAGAAGGAGCATGGGATTAAATGTGTAGAAGGTTTGGGTAATCTTGAGAAGGTCATCAAAATTCAGGGTGCAATTAGCCCGATGGAAGTTCAAGGAGCTGGGTTAGGTACAGTAGACAGTCTTTTAAGCAAAGAGAGGAGGAATGGGCTAAGAATTCTATACTTGAATGCACGTAGTGTCAGAAATAAGACAGATGAGCTTGAAGCTCAGATGAAAATGGGGAACTACGATATTGTTGGGGTAACGGAGACATGGCTGCAAGGGGATCAGGCCTGGGAATTGAGTGTACCAGGGTATACGTGCTATCGTAGAGACAGAAATATGGGAAGAGGGGGTGGGGTGGCCCTGTTGGTGAGGAATGAGATTCAGTCCTTAGCAAGAGGTGACTTGGGAACAGGGGAAGTAGAGTCTGTGTGGATTGAGCTGAGGAACAGCAAGGGTAAAAAGACCCTAATGGGTGTTGTGTACAGGCCCCCAAACAGTAGCATGGATAATGGGTACAAGTTGATTAGGGAGTTAATATTGGCATATGCTAAAGGTAATGTAGTCGTTATGGGAGATTTCAACATGCAGGTGAACTGGGAGAATCAGGTAGGTGCTGGACCCCAGGATAGGGAGTTTGTGGAGTGTCTAAGGGATGTATTTTTGGAACAGCTTGTGTTTGAGCCAACCAGGAACGAGGCTATTTTGGACTTGGTGATTGTATAGCATTAAAGAAAAAGAAGTATGACAGGGCTAAGATGAGTGGGAATACAGATGATTGGGAAAGTTTTAAGGAGCAGCAGATCTTAACTAAAAAAGCAATACAGAGAGAAAAAATCAGGTATGAGCTCAGTCTAGCCAGGAATATAAAAGGGGATAGCAAAAGCTTTTTTAGCTATGTGAAGAGAAAGAAGATAGTTAAGAACAATGTTGGCCCCTTGAAGAATGAATTGGGAGAAATTGTTATGGGAAACAGGGAAATGGCAACAGAATTTAATGCATACTTTAGATCTGTCTTCACCAGGGAGGACACAAGCAATCTCCCAGATGTATGGATGGGCCAGGGTCATAAGATATCAGAGGAATTGAGACAGATTGACATTAGGAAAGAAACTGTGATGAGTAGACTGGTAGGACTGAAGGCTAATAAATCCTCAGGTCCAGATGGTCTGCATCCGAGGGTTCTAAAGGAGGTGGCTCAGGAAATTGCGGATGCATTGGTGATCATTTTCCAATGTTCCTTAGATTCAGGATCAGTTCCTGAAGGTTGGAGAGTGGCTAATGTTATCCCACTTTTCAAGAAGGGAGGGAAGGAGAAAACGGAGAACTATCGCCCTGTTAGTCTAACGTCAGTCGTGGGGAAGATGCTTGAGTCCATTATTAAGGACGAAATAGTGGCACATCTAGATGGCAGAAATAGGATTAGGCCGAGCCAGCATGGATTTACCAAGGGCAAATCATGCTTGACTAATCTGTTGGAGTTTTTTGAGGGTGTAACAAGGATGTTAGACGAGGGTAAGATGTTGTATACCTAGATTTTCAGAAGGCATTCAATAAGGTGCCACATAGGAGATTGGTGAGTAAAATCAGAGCTCATGGCATTGGGGGCAGGGTTTCAACATGGATAGAAAACTGGTTGGCAGATAGAAAGCAAAGGGTAGCAGTGAATGGGTGTTTCTCGGACTGGCTGGAGGTGACTAGTGGGGTACCACAGGGCTCTGTATTGGGACCACAGCTCTTTACGATTTATGTCAATGATTTAGATGAGGGCATTGAAAACTATATCAGCAAGTTTGCTGACGATACTAAACTGGGTGGCAGTGTGACATGCGAAGAGGACGTTAGGAGAATACAGGGAGTCTTGGATAGGCTGGGTGAGTGGGCAGATACTTGGCAGATGTCATTCAATGTGAATAAATGTGAAGTTATCCACTTTGGAAGCAGGAACAAGAGGGCAGAGTATTGTCTGAACGGAGTAGAGTTAGGTAAGGGAGAAATGCAAAGAGACCTAGGAGTCCTAGTTCACCAGTCAATGAAGGTGAATGAGCAAGTGCAACAGGCAGTGAAGAGGGCAAATGGAATGTTGGCCTTTGTTACAAGGGGAATTGAATACAAGAGCAAGGATGTCCTTTTGCATTTGTACAGGGCCCTGGTGAGACCACACCTGGAATATTGTGTACAGTTTTGGTCTCCAGGTTTAAGGAAGGACATTCTGGCAGTTGAGGAAGTGCAGCGTAGATTCACTAGGTTGATTCCTGGGATGGCAGGGCTGTCTTACGCAGAGAGATTGGAGAGATTGGGCTTGTACACGCTGGAATTGAGGAGATTGAGAGGGGATCTGATTGAAACGTTTAAGATAATTAAAGGATTTGATAGGATTGAGGCAGGAAATATGTTCCAGATGTTGGGAGAGTCCAGTACCAGAGGGCATGGATTGAGAATAAGAGGTCAGTTATTTAAATCAGAGTTGAGGAAGAGCTTCTTCTCCCAGAGAGTTGTGCAGGTGTGGAATGCACTACCTCGGAAGACGGTGGTGGCCAATTCTCTGGATGCTTTCAAGAAGGAGCTAGATAGATATCTGATGGATAGGGGAATCAAGGGATCTGGGGACAAGGCAGGGACTGGGTATTGATAGTGAATGATCAGCCATGATCTCAGAATGGCGGTGCAGACTCGAGGGGCCGAATGGTCTACTTCTGCACCTATTGGCTATTGAAAATCTAGTCAAGAAGAAAAGAAAAGCTTATGAAAGGTTCAAAAAACTAAGTAATGATAGAGATCTAGAAGATTTAAGGCTAGCAGGAAGGAGCTTAAGAATGAATTTAGGAGAGCCACAAGGGGCCGTGAGAAGACCTTGGCAAGCAGAATTAAGGAAAACCCCATTCTATAAGTATGTTAAGAGGAAGAAGATAAGACGTGAGAGAGTATAATCAATCAAGTGTGACAGTGGAAAATTGTGTGGAACCGGAGGAGATAGCAGTGGTACTTAAGAAATACTTTGCTTCAGTATTCACTACGGAAAAGGATCTTGGTGATTGTAAGGATGACTTACAGTGGATTGAAAAGCTTGAGCACATAGACATTTAGAAAAGGGATGCGCTTGAACTTTTGGAAAGCATCGAGTTGGATAAATCTTTGGGACGGGATGAGATGTACCCCAGGCTACTGTGGGAAGTGAGGGAGGAAATTGCTGAACTTCTGGTGATGACCTTTGAATCATCAATGGGAACGGGAGAGGTTTCGGAGGATTGGAGGGTTGCAGATGTTGTTCCCTAATTCAAGAAAAGGAGTAGAGATAGCCCAGGAAATTATAGACCAGTGAGTCTTACTTCAGTGGCTGGTAGGTTGACGGAAAAGATCTTGAGGGGCAGGATTTATGAACATTTGGAGAGGCATAATATGATTAGGAATAGTCAGCATGGCTTTGTCAAAGGCAGGTTGTGCCTTACGAGCCTGATTGAATTTTTTAGGGTGTGACTAAACACATTGAAGATAGCGCAGTCGATGTAGTGTATATGGATTTCAGCAAGGCATTTGCTAAGGTACCCCATGCAAGGCTTATTGAAAAAGTAAAGAGGCAGGGGACCCAAGAGGGCATTGCTTTGTGGATCCAGAACTGGCTTGCCCACAGAAGGCAAAGCGTGGTTGTAGACGGGTCATATTCAGCAAAGAGGCTGGTGACCAGTGGAGTGCCTCAGGGATCTGTTCTGGGACCCCTACTCTTCGTGATTTTTATAAATGACTGGATGAAGAAGTGGATGGATGGATTAGTAAATTTGCTGATGGTACAAAGGTTGGTGGTGTTGTGGATAGTGTGGAGGGCTGTCAGAAGTTACAGCGGGACATCGGTAGGATGCAAAACTGGGCTGAGAAGTGGCAGATGGAGTTCAACCTGGATAAGTGAGGTGGTTCATTTTGGTAGGCTGAATATAGTATTAACGGTATGACTCTTGGCAGTGGAGGATCAGAGGGATCTTGGGGTCCGAGTCCATAGGATACTCAAAGCAGCTATGCCAGTTGGCTCTGTGGTTAAGAAGGCATACGGTGCCATTGGCCTTCATCAATCATGGGATTGAGTTTAGGAGCCGTGAGGTTATGTTGCAGCTATATAGGACCCTGGTCAGACCCCACTTGGAATACTGTGCTCAGTTCTGGTCACCTCACTGCAGGAAGGATGTGGAAACTATAGAAAGGATGCAGAGGAGATTTACAAGGATGTTGCCTGGATTGGAGAGCATGCCTTACGAGAATAGTTTGAGTAAACTCAGCCTTTTCTCATTGGAGCGGCAGAGGATGAGAGGTGACCTGATAGAGGTGTATAAGATGATGAGTTGCATTGATTATGTGGATCTTTTTCTCAGGGCTGAAGTGGCTAACACGAGAGGGTACAGTTTTAAGGTGCTTGGAAGAAGGTACAGAGGAGATGTCAGGGGTAGATTTTTTACGCAGAGAGTGGTGAGTGCATGGAATGAGCTGCCAGTGGTGGTGGTGGAAGTGGATATGATAGGGTCTTTTAAGAGACTCCTGTATAGATACATGAAGCTTAGAAAAATAGAGGGCTATGGGTATCCCTAGGTAATTTTTACATGTTCAGTACAGCATTGTAGGCTGAAGGGCCTATATTATGCTGTAGGTTTTCTATGGTTCTACGATACCCTAAAGGTTAACTCCAGGTTGAGGCAGTGGTTAAGAAGGCGAATGCAATGTTGGCCTTCATTTCTTGAGGTATAGAATATAAGAGCAGGGATGTGATGTTGAGGCTCTCTAAGGCATTCATGGGACCACATGGAGTACTGTGTGTAGTCTTGTGCTCCTTATTTTAGTGAGGATATATTGACATTGGAGCAGGTTCAGAGCAGATTCACGAGAATGATTCCAGGAATGAAAGGATTACCGTATGAGGAACGTCTGGCAGCTCTTGGGCTGTATTCCCTGGAGTTCAGGAGAATGAGGTTGGGGGAGGGATCTCATAGAAACATTCCAAATGTTAAAAGGCCTGAACAGATTAGATACGGCAAAGTTATGTCCCATGGTAGAGGAGTCTAGGACAAGAGGGCACAACTTCAGGATTGAAGGATACCCAATTCAAACAGGGATGCTTTACTTTAGTTAGAGGGTGGTAAATCTGTGGAATTTGTTGCCACAAGCGGCTGTGGAGGCCAAGTCATTGGGTGTATTTAAGACAGAGATAGATAGTTTCTTGATTAGCCAGGGCATCCAAGGGTATGGGGAGAAGGCAGGGGAGTGTGGATGACTGGAAGAATTGGATCAGCCCATGATTGAATAGTGGGGTAGATTTGATGGGCTGAATGGCCTACTTCTGCTCCTGTATCATGGTCCAAATACAGAAAGACCACAGGGGTTATGGAAAGAAAAGACATCAACCCCCACCCCCTCCCCGCATGAAAAAGAAGCAAAACTTGCAAACCTCAAACCAAACCCTCTCCCACACAGAAAAAAACAGGGACAATACCATCAAACTCCCAACCCTCTTGCTCACAGACAAACACCAACAAGATAATCAGACCCCATATCCCCAACTCCCTCTTTGCACGAAAATGGACGTATCGTCCGCTCGCCATTTGACAAAAAGAAAGCACGGAAAACTGATGGAGACCAATATAAACTGCAGTCTAATTTAGATTATGGACTGACTTCATTGTCTTCCTACATGAAGTTGAAATTAAAAAAAACAAAACGATAAAAAATATCACTGCTTTTTGAATCCGCATCCATCAGCCCTAATGTAATGAAATGTAATGTAACACAAGCACATGCAACTGACTCTGCAATTTTCGAACTGTTTTATTTCTCAGCACAGTATCGTGACTAACAGCCACACAAGTGCACACGACTAACAATATTTAGGAACTTCTCAGGAATAGTCTCCCATCCCAATTAAATGGCATAGTCTTCCAAATATATGGAGGGAATCCTGGATATTTCCTTGATTTGTTCTTTAAGAACTGTCCAGATGAACTGATGGCCCAGTTAACCAAAACTAACTGTATATATTCACTTGAAAGATGCTGCTGCAGGTATCTATGGCTGGTTTATTTCCCCTCTGGTTGGCCCAGGGTGTTTAAACTTGTTCTGTGGAGGAACATGGGTCAAATGCCATGTCTGCAGGAACAAGAAATGCCCAGGCACGGGAAGCATTTATACACAAGGACAAATGAACATTTTAAAGATGAGGTATTGGGGGCAGGAGGTAATCAGGGTTGTCCAGTACTGGAGGGAGGCTAGTCAGAAACCAGTGAACTAGGTCAGCATGGTGGGACTGGAGGGGAGTCTGTCAGACAGGAGTGTAATGAATGGAATTGAATGGGTGGAAAAAAGTGTCACCCGTCTCCTGGGGAAACCAATTATCCAGATAGCTGGGAGAAGGATACACAGTTTGTGAGACTTAGTATGACTCAAGGCTTTCTGTGATTTAATACGACACATTTGTCACTCATCTGAGACTAGGAAACTAAAAGGCCTAGAGTTAGGATTGGTGTGACATTAAGTTAGCAGATTCCCAAATCTGGTACAGGTTCAAACAGGAAAATAAGGTAAATTCCATGCCAACTTTGGATTATTGGACTCATGAGCGAGATCCGGGTTCTGGTCTGTGATGGCCTTGAGTGCAGGCCTGGTTCCCCTTCTACTGGCAAAGCCCCCTTGTGGGCAGCAGGTACAGATGGGCAGGATCGCAGTGTTAAGTGCTGCACTGTTAAATGATTTAAGGTTCAAGTGCAACTATGTGTGCCATATACTAACATGACAAGTGGATTTAGAAGGTAGTGAACTCCCAGATATTTACCTGTCTGTGAGTGAAAGGATGGATTGGATTGTTTTGACTAGGTTGGTGAAGGGGAGATTGTAGTGAATGCTATGGAAGTTCTCAGAACGTCACTGTTGATATTGTCCACCTGCAGGTTTCTCGAATGCATGGACAAAAGTTCCTGCTGGCCCTGGTATGTTCCCTATTTGGCTTCTTTGGCTTCTCCATCTATCCAGTGGGCATGGAGCTTGCTGTGGAATGTTCATACCCTGTGGGGGAAGCAACATCTGCTGGACTCATTTTTGTCTCTGGGTAATTAATAATTGCATTTAAATTTTATATCTGTTTCCCACAACTTTCTCTCTCGACCGTTGGATTGTATAATCAGAAACTACACTGTCAAACATTATAATTCAGAGCACATACACATGCATGCACATACACCCTTGCTGTTGTCCTTTTGAGACTTGTGACCATATGAGCAAAAAATCAGCAAAAATTTTACAAAGTAACCAACTAGTTCTGCAGTGCTGCACTCTTTGGATGGTTTATTTTTCATGCATTTTTCAGATGACAAATATTGGATGTATATCTTTTGGCTCCTATACCTCTTCCCAGATGGTTGCAATGCGAAGAAGGCATGTTCTGGGTGAATGTGGGGTGTGTGTTTTGAAGCTCCTGTACTTCCTCTTCGATAGTAGCAATAAGAAGATGGCATGTCCTGGGTGATGGGTTAGGTTTCAGGGAGAAGGAGGCAAAGATTCGCCACTGACATTGTTCCAGTTATCAATTTAACAATAGTTTCTTATTGGAAAGGTAATTGTTATCTTCTCACATTTTTTTGGAGGTTGCACTGGCATTTTTGTGATAAATACAAAAAGAACTGGAAGGTTGTAGTCATATAGCAAAGGAACAGGCCTTTCAGAATCAGGTTTATTATCACCGGCATGTGAGGTGAAGTTTGTTAACTTAGCAGCAGCAGTTCAATGTAATACATAATCTACCAGAGAGCAAAAATAATAATAATAAATAAAACAAGTTAATCAATTACATATATTGAATAGATTTTTTTTAAATTTGCAAAAACAGAAATATTGCGTATTTTTAAAAAAAGTGAGGTAGTGTCCAAAGATTCAATGTCCATTTAGCAATCAGATGGCAGAGGGGAAAAAGTTGTTCCTGAATTGCTGAGTGTGTGCCTTCAGGTTTCTGTACCTCCTACCTAATGGTAACAGTGAGAAAAGGGCATGCCCTGGGCGCTGGAGGTCCTTAATAATGGACACTGCCTTCCTGAGACACCGCTCCCTAAAGATGTCCTGGGTACTTTGTAGGCTAGTACCCAAGATGGAGCTGACTAGATTTACAACCTTCTGCAGCTTCTTTCGGTCTGGTGCAGTAGCCCCTCCATACCAGACAGTGATGCAGCCTGTCAGAATGCTCTCCACGGTACAACTATAGAGGTTTTTGAGTGTATTTGTTGACATGCCAAATCTCTTCAAACTCCTAATAAGGTATAGCTGCTGTTTTGCCTTCCTTATAACTACATCGATATGTCGGGACCAGGTTAGATGCTCAGAGATCTTGACACCCAGGAACTTGAAACTGCTCACTCTCTCCACTTCTGATTCCCCTATGATGATTGGTGTGTGTTCCTTTGTCTTACACTTCCTAAAGTCCAGAATCAGCTCTTTCGTCTTACTGATGTTGAGTGCCAGGTGATTGCTGTGACACCACTCCACTAGTTGGCACATCTCACTCCTGTACACCCTCTCGTCACCACCTGAGATTCTGTCAGCAATGGTTATATCATCAGCAAATTTATAGATGGTATTTGAGCTATGCCTAGCCACACAGTCATGTGTATATAAAGAGTAGAGCAGTGGGCTAAGCACACATCCCTGAGGTGTGCCATTGTTGATCGTCAGCGAGGAGGATATGTTATCACCAATCTGCACAGACTGTGGTCTTCCAGTTAGGAAATCGAGGATCCATTTGCAGAGGGAGGTACAGAGGCCCAGGTTCTGCAACTTCCCTATCAGGATTGTGGGAATGATTGTATTAAATGCTGAGCTATATTCGATGAACAGCATCCTGATGTAGGTGTTTGTTTTGTCTAAGTGGTCTAAAGCCGTGTGAAGAGTCATTGAGATGCAGTTGACCTATTGTGGTGATAGGCAAATTGCAATTGTTACAGATCCTTGCTGAAGCAGGAGTTCAGTCTAGTCATGAGCAACCTCTCAAAGAATTTCATCACAGTCAATATGAGTGCTACCGATCGATAGTCATTAAGGAAGCCCATATTATTCTTCTTAGGCACTGGTATAATTGTTGAATTTTTGAAGCAAGTGGGAACTTCTGCCTGTAGCAGTGAGAGGTTGAAAATGTCCTTGAATACTCCCGCTAGTTGGTTGGCACAGGTTTTCAGAGCCTTACCAGATACAACATCGGGACCTTCTGCCTTGCGATGGTTCACTCTCTTTAAAGACAGTCTAACATTGGCCTCCGAGACGGAGATCATAAGGTCACCAGGTGCAGCAGGGATCTTAACAGCTGTAGTTGTGTTCTCCTTTTCAAAGAAGGCGTTAAGTTCATCTGGTAGTGAAGCAACGCTGCCATTCATGCTATTGGGTTTTGCTTTGTTGGAAGTAATGTCTTGCAGACCCTGCCAGAGTTGTTGTGCATCCAATGTCGCCTCCAACCTCGTTTGAAGTTGTCTCTTCGCTCTTGAAATAGCCCTCCGCAGATCATACCTGGTTTTCTGGTACAGGCCTGGGTCTCCAGACTTGAATGCCACAGATCTAGCCTTCTGCAGATAGCGTACCTCCTGGTTCATCCACGGATTTTGGTTTGGGAATGTACTGTAAGTCTTGTGGGCACGCACTCATCCACAAAGTTTTTAATGAATTTGGTAACAACTGCAGCATACTCATCCAGGTTTGAAAATGAATCCCTGAATGCAGTCCAGTCCACCAATTCAAAGCAGTCCTGTAGGTGCTGCTGTGCTTTCCTTGTCCATACCTTCTTGGTCCTCACTAATGCTGCTGCAGTCTTCAGTCTCTGCCTGTACTCAGGGAGTAGACGTACAGCCAGGTGATCAGACTTCCGGAAGTGAAGTCATGGAATAGCACAGTAGGCATTCTTGATGGTGGTGTAGCAATGGTCCAGTGTGTTGTTTCCTCTGGTATTGCAAGTGACCTGTTGATGGTAATTGCTAAGTGACTTTTTTCAGACTTACCTGGTTAAAATCTCCCAAAATGATGGTGAAGGTATTAGGGTGCGCTGTTTTGTGCATGTTGATCCCCCATTGCTCAGATCATTTAAAGCCTGATTGACATTGGCCTGAGGTAGAACGTAAACTGCTACCAAAATGACCCCGGAGAACTCCTGTGGTGGGTAAAAAGGACGACACTTTACTGCTAGATATCCCAGGTCCGGTGAGCAGAATTGGGACAGCTCTGATATATTTGTGCACCAAGAAGAGTTGATCATGAGGCATACTCCATCTCTGCTTTTGAGAGACTCTATAGATCTATGCTGACAGTGTATAGTAAACCCGTCGATCTAAATCACTGCATCCAGTACGGAAGGGGTTAACCAGGATTCCGTTAAACAAAGGACACATGCGGTCCTAATGTCCCTCTGATTCAGCACCCTAGCTCTGAAATCATCAATTTTATTCACCAGAGCCTGCATGTTCACCAGCAAGATAGTTGGTATTGGGAGTTTAAAACCCTGTTTCCTTAAATGCACTTGTAATCCTGATCTAAACCCGAGCTTCCACTGAGGAATCCTCCATGGGCACTTCCGACCACAGTTGGTGTTGTTTCTGTTGGTTTTAAGCAGTGATAGTTCATTTAAGTGCATTAAGATATTTTTGTTGACTATATTGACCTTGGAAGTAGTTGTGCTTTTTAGCTGTATCGGGCTGAAACTGGAATATTTAATCGTATCCATTGAGAGTACTGCTGCTACTTAAGTCATGCCTGGGCGCCCAACTGCTCTGTGCCGACCAAGATTCCCTTCTAAGATTCCCACCGTATCTATGCCGCTCATGATCTTGTGCACCTCTACAAGATCTCCCCTCATTCTCCTACACTGCAGTGAAAAAATTACAATCTGCTCAACCTCTTCCTGGTAATGTCCTCATAAATCTTCCCTGAAGCCTTTCCGACCTAGTGTCATCGTCTCTTTAACCAAACCTGAAGACAGTTATTCCTAACGTGGCCTAAGTCTGGGAACTGTAAGTGCTGACACTTTATTCAGACTAACTTTAAATTTATGCTATTGTATTCAGAATGAAATCATAAATATTACAACAAAGTTAGCAGAATGCAGTTTGTAAACACGAGATTCTGCAGATGCTGGAAATCCAGAGCAACACACACAAAATGTTGGAGGAACTCAGCAGGTCAGGCAGCATCTGTGGAGAGGAATAAACAGTTGACATTTCAGGCTGAGACTCTTCATCAGGACACATAATCCAGATTTCAGATCAGATTTGTTGCTGGGTACAAGGTTCTTTCGGTCAAGTAAATGTTGAAATGCCTGTATCTGGCCTAGCCCCAGGCAGGTATGCATGGCATGGCGTGGCTATGGTAATTCACTTGCGGAATGGAATTTTCAAATAACTTAATGCTGTCATCCATTTGTAAACAAGTATCTGATTGTAGTACACTGTAGGGCTTAACCTCTTTCTACCTCTCCTTTCACAGGCAGCTCCAAGGTGCTCTGTTTATTCTCTTTTTGCCTGCACTTGCTCAGCCAGTGACCAGTGATGGTTCTGCATGTCAAGTTGGTGTAGGAGCAACACTCGATTGGACAAGTTAGTACATCTGCTTCTTACTCAAAAACACAGAGATAGTTTATTTAGAGGAGAGGCTTTTCCAACTTTGCCAACTGGGAGAAATTGATTTGGTGGATAAATAAAGAGCTATTGGGTGAAAGGTAAGGAATAGTGAGCTTATTGGGTGAAAGGTGAAGAATAGGGGGCTTATTGGGTGAAAGGTGAAGAATAGGGGGCTTATTGGGTGAAAGGTAAGGAATAGTGAGCTTATTGGGTAAAAGGTGAAGAATAGGGGGCTTATTGGGTGAAAGGTAAGGAATAGTGAGCTTATTGGGTGAAAGGTGAAGAATAGGGGGCTTATTGGGTGAAAGGTGAAGAATAGAGAGCTTATTGGGTGAAAGGTGAAGATAGGGGGCTTATTGGGTGAAAGGTGAAGAATAGGGGGCTTATTGGGTAAAAGGTAAGGAACAGTTCAGGTTTTCCACCCAATGGCAAGGGGTTTGTGATCAGTGAAAGCTCAAAGAAACCTACAAACTTTCACTGTGATCTGTGGTGTGGAATTCGCCAGGTGTTAAACACTCTTCATACATTAACCCTTTCATTCCTGGAATCAATTCTTGTGATTCTCCTCTGAACCCTCTCCAATGTCAGCACATCCTTTCTTAGATAAAGGGCCCAAAGCTCCTCAAAATACTGTGAGGCCTCACCAGTGCTTTATAAAGCCTCAGCATTACATCCTTGCTTTTATATTCTAGTCCTCTTAAAATGAATCCTAACCTTACATTAGTATTCCTCTCAACATGTAAATTAAGCTTTAGGGAATCCTACATGAGGTCTCCTTTGCACCTCTAAGTTTTGAATTTACTCCCAGTTTAAAAAATAGTCTACGCCTTTATTTCTTCCACCAAACTGCACGACCATACACTTCCTGAAACTGTATTTCATCTGCCACTTCTTTGTTCATTCTCCTAATTTGTCTGTCCTTCAGCAGCCTCGCTGCTTCCTCAACACCACTTGCCCTTCCATCGATCTTTATATTATTAGCAAACTTAACCACAAAGCCAACAATTCCATCACCTAAATCATTGATGTATAGCGTAGAAAGAAACAGTCCCAAAACAGATCCCTGTGGAACACCACTAGTCACTGGCAGCCAACCAGTATTTAATTTAATTTAATTGAATTCAATTCAATTCAAGTTTAATTGTTCCTACAGGGTCAAGGTGCAAAGACACATTACCAACAGTCACACACAGTTAACACACACAAAATCACATTCAAGAAATCAGTCCTGACGCCCACCACCACCCCCCAGCGATGCCTCAGCTTGATATATTCCTCTTACAAACCCACATAGAATACCAGTAAAAATATGACTCAGATATACATATCCCTCTCTCCCTCCCTTTCTCTTTCTCTCTACCCCCTCCCTCTCCACCTCTCTCTTCACCTGCCCCATTCCCTCCCCATTCCCCATAACCCACTCTCCACTCCCCATCCCTCCACCCCTATCCCCTCTCTCCCACCCCTCACCCTGCTCCCCCTCTCCCACCCTCATTCCCTCTCTATGAGTGTCAGGGAGCAGGAGTGAGTGCCATTGCTATTACAAAGGAAAAATTCTAGTCATACTCAAAGATCTTAAGGTGGATAGGTCACCTGTGCCAGATGGACTACATACCAGAGTCCTGAGCGAGATTGCTGAAGAGATAACAGGTTCATTGGTCATGATCTTTCAAGAATCACTAGATTCTGGCATGGTCCCGGAGGACAGGAAGATAGCAAATGTCTCTCCACTCTTTAAGAAGAGAGGAAGGCAAAAGAAAGGAAATTATTGACCAGTTAGTGTAAACACAGTGGTGGGAAGTGTTGGAGTCCATAACTAAGGATGAGATTTCAGGGTACTTGGAGACTAATGATAAATAAGACAAAGACAGCATGGTTTCTGTAAGGAGAAATCATGATTGACAAATAGAACATAGAATAGTACAGCACAGTACAGGCCCTTTGGCCCACAATGTTGTGCTGACCTTTAAACCCTGCCTCCCACATAACCCCCCCCCCCACCTTAAATTCCTCCATATACCTGTCTAGTAGTCTCTTATAGACAATAGACAATAGGTGCAGAAGTAGACCATTCGGCCCCTCGAGTCTGCACCGCCATTCTGAGATCATGGCTGATCATTCACTATCAATACCCAGTCCCTGCCTTGTCCCCATATCCCTTGATTCCCCTATCCATCAGATATCTATCCAGCTCCTTCTTGAAAGCATCCAGAGAATTGGCCTCCACCGTCTTCCGAGGCAATGCATTCCACACCTCCACAACTCTCTGGGAGAAGAAGCTCTTCCTCAACTCTGTTTTAAATAACTTATTCTCAATCCATGCCCTCTGGTACTAGACTCTCCCAACATCTGGAACATATTTCCTGCCTCAATCCTATCAAATCCTTTAATTATCTTAAACGTTTCAATCAGATCCCCTCTCAATCTCCTCAATTCCAGCGTGTACAAGCCCAATCTCTCCAATCTCTCTGCGTAAGACAGCCCTGCCATCCCAGGAATCAACCTAGTGAATCTATGCTGCACTTCCTCAATTGCCAGAATGTCCTTCCTTAAACCTGGAGACCAAAACTGTACACAATATTCCAGGTGTGGTCTCACCAGGGCCCTGTACAAATGCAAAAGAACATCCTTGCTCTTGTATTCAATTCCCCTTGTAACAAAGGCCAACATTCCATTTGCCCTCTTCACTGCCTGTTGCACTTGCTCATTCACCTTCATTGACTGGTGAACTAGGACTCCTAGGTCTCTTTGCATTTCTCCCTTACCTAACTCTACACCGTTCAGACAATACTGTGCCCTCTTGTTCCAGCTTCCAAAGTGGATAACTTCACATTTATTCACATTGAATGACATCTGCCAAGTATCTGCCCACTCACTCAGCCTATCCAAGTCTCCCTGTATTCTCCTAACGTCCTCTTCGCATGTCACACTGCCACCCAGTTTAGTATCGTCAGCAAACTTGCTGATATAGTTTTCAATGCCCTCATCTAAATCATTGACATAAATCGTAAAGAGCTGTGGTCCCAATACAGAGCCCTGTGGTACCCCACTAGTCACCTCCAGCCAGTCTGAGAAATACCCATTCACTGATACCCTTTGCTTTCTATCTGCCAACCAGTTTTCTATCCATGTTGAAACCCTGCCCCCAATGCCATGAGCTCTGATTTTACTCACCAATCTCCTATGTGGCACCTTATCGAATGCCTTCTGAAAATCTAGGTACACAACATCTACTGGCTTACCCTCGTCTAACATCCTTGTTACACCCTCAAAAAACTCCAACAGATTAGTCAAGCATGATTTGCCCTTGGTAAATCCATGCTGGCTCGGCCTAATCCTATTTCTGCCATCTAGATGTGCCACTATTTCATCCTTAATAATGGACTCAAGCATCTTCCCCACGACTGACGTTAGACGTTAGTTTGCAGGAGCGGATGGAAGGCTTTTGTGGAACCTCATATTCGGACAGAAGACGGATCATTATGGAAGCCAGCGTTTTCTCCTTCCCTCCCTTCTTGAAAAGTGGGACAACATTAGCCACTCTCCAATCTTCAGGAACTGATCCTGAATCTAAGGAACATTGGAAAATGATTACCAATGCATCCGCAATTTCCTGAGCCACCTCTTTTAGAACCCTCGGATGCAGACCATCTGGACCCGGGGATTTATTAGCCTTCAGTCCTACCAGTCTACTCATCACAGTTTCTTTCCTAATGTCAATCTGTCTCAATTCCTCTGATATCTTATGACCCTGGCCCATCCATACATCTGGGAGATTGCTTGTGTCCTCCCTGGTGAAGACAGATCTAAAGTATGCATTAAATTCTGTTGCCATTTCCCTGTTTCCCATAACAATTTCTCCCAATTCATTCTTCAAGGGGCCAACATTGTTCTTAACTATCTTCTTTCTCTTCACATAGCTAAAAAAGCTTTTGCTATCCCCTTTTATATTCCTGGCTAGACTGAGCTCATACCTGATTTTTTCTCTCCATATTGCTTTTTTAGTTAAGATCTGCTGTTCCTTAAAACTTTCCCAATCATCTGTATTCCCACTCATCTTAGCCCTGTCATACTTCTTTTTCTTTAATGCTATACAATCTCTGACTTCCTTTGTCAACCACTGTGGCCCCTTCCCCCTCTTTGAATCCTTCCTTCTCATTGGAATGAACTGCATTTGCATCTTTTGTATTATGCTCAAGAATATCTGCCACTGCTGATCCACTGTCTTTCCTGCCAGGGCATCCGCCCATTTAACTTTGGCCAGCTCATCCCTCATGGCTCCGTAGTCTCCTTTATTTAATTGCAACACTGACACCTCTGATCTGCCCCTATCCCTCTCAAATTGTAGATAAAAACTTATCATGTTATGATCACTACTTCCTAATGGCTCCTTTACTTCAAGATCACTTATCAATTCCTGTTCATTACACATCACCAAGTCCAAAATAGCCTCGTTCCTAGTTGGCTCAAGCACAAGCTGTTCCAAAAATACATCCCTTAGACACTCCACAAACTCCCTATACTGGGGTCCAGCACCTACCTGATTCTCCCAGTCCACCTGCATGTTGAAATCTCCCATAACGACTGCATTACCTTTAGCACATGCCAATGTTAACTCCCTAATCAACTTGTACCCAATATCCACGCTACTGTTTGGGGGCCTGTACACAACATCCATTAGGGTCTTTTTACCCTTACTGTTCCTCAGCTCAATCCACACAGACTCTACTTCCCCTGTTCCCAAGTCACCTCTTGCTAAGGACTGAATCTCATTCCTCACCAACAGGGCCACCCCACCCCCTCTTCCCATATTTCTGTCTCTATGATAGCACGTATACCCTGGTACACTCAATTCCCAGGCCTGATCCCCTTGCAGCCATGTCTCCATTACCCCAACAATATCGTAGTTCCCCATTTTCATCTGAGCTTCAAGCTCATCTGTCTTATTTCTGACACTACGCGCATTCAAGTATAGAATTCTTAGCCCATTCCTCCTCTCTTTGCTTAAAATACTGTCTACTGTACCTAACCCAGCTCCTTGAACTTCCATCGGGCTAATTGCACCCTGAATTTTGATGACCTTCTCAAGATCACCCAAACCTTGTACACATTTAACCCCATGCACCTTCTGACCAACCCTCTGGATCTGGATCCCTGCCCCCTGCACATCTAGTTTAAACCCCCCCGAGCAGCACTGGCAAATACTCCTGCAAGAATGTTAGTACCCCTCCGGTTCAGATGTAGACCATCCCTTCGAAACAGATCCCAATGTCCCTGGAACAAAGACCAATTATCCAAAAACCTGAACCCTTCCTTCATGCTCTCAGCCTCATATTAATGTGCAAAATCATTCTATTCTTCGCCTCACTCGCACGTGGCACAGGTAGCAATCCCGAGATTGTCACCCTGGAGGTCCTGCCTTTCAGCTTCACTCCTAACTCCCTGAACTCTCTAAGCAGGACCCCCTCACTCACCTTACCTACATCATTGGTCCCTACATGGACCACTACATCTGGGTTCATGCCCTCATTCTCAAGAATAGCCTGCACCCGATCTGAGATGTCCTGGACCCTGGCACCAGGGAGGCAACATGCCATCCGAGACTCCCGATCTGCCCCACAAAATCTCCTATCTGCCCCCCCTAACTATAGAGTCCCCTAAAACTATCGCTCTCTTCTCGTCCCTCCTCCCCTTTCTAGTTGAGGGTTCAACCTCTGTGCCAGAGGCAGGACCACTACAACTCATTCCTGGTAGGTCATCCCCATCAACAGTATCCAGTACGGTATACTTATTGTTAATGGGAATGGCCGCAGGGGTGCTCTGCTCTCTCTGCCTGCTCCCCCTGCCTCTCTGGACCGTCGCCCATCTGCCTACTTCTTGGTTTTTTGGTGTGACTACCTCCTGCTAACTCCTATCTATCTCTGCCTCCACCTCCCGAATGATCCGTAGTTCATCCAGCTCCTGCTCCAACTCCCTAACTCGGTCTGATAGGAGCTGCAGCTGGACGCACCTTTTGCAGGTGTGGTCATCAGAGACAACTGTGTTGACCCTGACCTCCCACATACTGCATACGGAGCACACCACTGCTCTGACTGTCTCCCCCCATACCTGAACTGGATTAATAGAATAAGTCTAAAAAGCACCTAGCGACCTTACCTTCTTCCCCTCAGCGAGCAATCACACAAGCTTACCGAAGTCCCCTTACGCCGAAGCCCACTTAGCCAAAGCCCAGGACTCTGCTTCCACGGACTCCGCTGCCCGCTCGACGCAGCGAGCGAGCTTATCTGTTAGAGTTCTTCAAGGAAGTAACAACAGAATGGACAAAGGAGAGGCAATAGATGTCATTGATTTGGATTTTCAGAAGGCATTTGATAAGGTGCCACACATGAGGCTACTTAACAAGATAAAATCCTATGGTGTTACAGGAGTGATACTGGCATGGATAGAGGAATGGCTGAAAGGCAGGAGGCAGCAAGTGGGAATAAAGGGGGCCTTTTCTGGTTGGTTGCCAGTGTCTGGTGATGTTCCTCCGGGGTCTGTATTGGGACTGCTGCTTTTCACGTTATTTGTTGATGATTTGGATAATGGAATTGATGGCTTTTTGGCAAAGTTTGTGGATGATACGAAGATAGGTGGAGGGGTAGGTAGTCCTGAGGAAGCAATCTGATTGCAGCAGGGCTTAGACAAATTGTAAAAATGTGCAAAAAGAGGCAGATGGAATATAGTGTTGGGAAATATACAATAATGCATTTTGGTAAAAGGAACAATAGTGCGGACTGTTATCTAAATGGGAAGAAAATTCAAACATCAGAGGTGCAGAGGGGTTTGGGAGTTCTCCTGGAAGACTCTCGGAAGGGTAATTTACAGGTTGAGTCTGTGGTAAAGAAGGCAAATAAAATGTAGACGTTTATTTCAAGAGGAATAAAACATAAAAGCAAGGAGATAATGCTGAGCCTTTATAAGACACTAGTCAGGCTGCAGTTGGAATACTGTCAACAGTTTAGGGCCCGATATCTCAGAAAGGAAGTGTCAGAGAGAGTCCAGGGGAGGGTCACAATGATTCCAGGAATGAAGGGGTTAACCTCTGAGCAGCGTTAGGCAGCTTTTGGGCCTGTACTCACTGGAATTTAGAAGAATGCATGGGAATCTCATTGAAATCTACAGAATGTTGAAAAGGACTAGATTGGGTGGATGTGGAGAGTTGGATCTTCTTAAAAACATTAAGATTGATAAGTCCCCAGGGCTGGATGTGATATACCCCAGGTTGCTGTGGGAAGTGATTGAGAGAAGAGATCGCTGGAGCAGTGGCTGTGGGGGAGGTGCCGGAGGATTGGAGAATTGCAAATGTAGTTCCCTTGTTTAAACAAGGTATTAGGGAGAACCCTGGGAACTATAGACCAGTGAGTCTTGCGTCAGTGGTCTGCAAACTACTGGAAAGGATTCTTGAGGATAGGATCTACAATCATTTGGAGAAGTACAGTCTATACATGGATAGTCAACATGGCTTTGTGAAGGGAAGGCCATGTCTAACAAGCCTAATTCAGTTGTTTGAAGAGGTAACAAAAGAAATTGATGAGGGTAGGGCAGTAGTTGTGGTCTACATGGATTTTAGCAAGGCATTTGACAAGGTCCCCCACGAGAGACTCATCCAGAAAGTCATGAAGCATGGGATCAGTGGAACCTTGGCTGTTTGGCTAAAAAAAATTGGCTTACAGGTAAAGGGTAGTAGTGGAAGGAAAGTATTCTGCCTGGAGGTCGGTGACTAGTGGAATGCCGCAGGGATCTGTCCTGGGACCCCTGCTATTTGTGATTTTTATAAATGACCTGAAGGTAGAGGTGGAAGGATGGGTGAGTAAGATTGCGGATGACACAAAGATTGGAGGAGTTGTGGATGGAGCTGTAGGTTGCCGAATGTTACAAGAGGATATAGACAGGCTGCAGAGTTGTGCAGAAAAGTGGCAGATAGAGTTCAATCCGGATAAGTGTGCGATGATGCATTTTGGAAGGACAAAACAGAAAGCTGAGTACAGGGTTAATGGTCGGTTACTTAAGAGTGTGGATGAACAAAGGGACCTTGGGGTGCAAATCCATACATCCTTCATGCTGCACAGGTTGATAGGATAGTTAAGAAGGCCTATGGGATGCTAGGCTTCTTTAATAAGGGGATTGAGTTCAGGAGTAGAGAGTTCATGTTGCAACTCTACAAATCTCTGGTGAGACCACACTTAGAATATTGTGTTCATTTCTGGTCACCTCATTATAGGAAGGATGTGGAAGCTATGGAGAGGGTGCAGAGGAGATTTACCAGGATGGAAAACAAGTCTTATGAGACAAGGTTAGCAGAGCTGGGACTTTTCTCTTTGGAGCATAGAAGGATGAGAGGGGACTTGATAGAGGTCTTACAGGATTATGAGAGGGATAGATAAGGTGAATAGCCAATACCTGTTTCCCAGGGCACAAATAGCAAACACCAGAGAGCAGATGTACAAAGTTAAGGGAGGGAAGTTTAGGGGAGACATCAGGGGTAAGTTTTTTACACAGAAGATTGTGAGTGCCTGGAATGACTTGCCAGGGATGATGGTGAAGACTAAAACATTAGGGGTATTTAAGAGCCTCTTGGACAGGCACATGGATGAAAGAAAAATAGAGGGTTATGGGGTAGTGTGGGTTTAGTACTTTTTTTTTAAGGAATATAGGGGTCGGCACAACATCGAGGGCCAAAGGGCCTGTACTGTGCTGTAGTATTCTAGTCTCTCGGATGTTTCCTATAGTTGGGTATCCAGAACTTGAGGGCACGGCCTCAAAATTATGGGGTGACCTTTTAGGAGAGAGGTAAGGAGGAATATTTTTAGCCAAAGAGTAGTTAATCTGTGGAATACTCTGCAATAGGCTTTAGTGGAGGCCAAGTCCATTTGTATATTTAAGGCGGAAGTTGATAAGTTTCCTGATTGGTCAGGGCATCAAAGGATATGGCGAGAAAGCAGGTGTATATGGTTGAGTGGGATCCAGGATCAGCCATGATGGAATGAGGGAGCAGTCTCAATGGGCTGAATGCAATCCAGATACTTATCCAAATTTTGCTTAAATGTTGAAATCAAACCTGTATGCACCACTTGTGCTGGCAGCTCATTCTACACCCTCACCGCCCTCTGAGTGAAGAAGTCAAAGTACATTTATTATCAAATTATGTTTGCAGTCTACATCCCTAATATTTGTCTTCCCACAGACAGCCACGAAACAGAGAAACACCATGTTCAATGATATCAAACACATAATGTGCAAAAAAAAACAAATCACATAAATGGTGAAAAATAAGTGAAAAACACAGAATATTAAATATCAAACCACAGAGACCTTGGAAACAGTCTAGGAATGTTCAGTTTATCACTGTGACATTCATTGACTGCAGGCCACAGAGCCAGTCCACCCTAATCAGAAAAGCAATAGAAAAGGGAGCAACCTGGAAGCAAAAACACATCTCAATATAAACGAGCGTCGTTTTGCGAGTAGCAGAGTGAGCCGGGAGCAGAGTGAAAGCTTAAGGGCTTGGGCTCAACGGGATTAGGTGGAAATGGGTGAGGCAAGGTAGGTTTAGTTTTCAATTTTTCCTGTTATTTGAGGAAAGGGGGAAGTGTGAGTGTGAGGGCAACTTGTTGTTCTTGGTGTCGGATGTGGGAGGTCCTGGAGTCTCCTAGCCTCCCGGACGTCCACATCTATGCCAGATGCACCAAGCTACAGCTCCTAAGGGACTGTGTTAGGGAACTGGAGCTGAAGCTTGATGATCTTCGTCTAGACAGGGAGAGTGAGGAGGTGATAGAGAGGAGTTACAGGCAGGTGGTCACACCCAGGCCACTGGAGGCAGACAGGTGGGTCACGGTTAGGAGGGGGAAGGGGAAGAGTCAGGTACCAGAAAGTACCCCAGTGGCTGTACCCCTTGGCAATAAGTACTCCTGTTTGGGTACTATTGGGGGGGGACAGCCTACCTGGGGCAAGCAACAGTGGCAGTGCCTCCGGCACAGAGTCTGTCCCTGCAGCTCAGAAGGGTAGGGAAAGGAAGAGGAAGGCAGTAGTAATAGGGGACTCGATAGTTAGGAGGTCAGATAGGCGATTCTGTGGACGCAGTCAGGAGACCCTAGATGGTAGCTTGCCTCCCTGCTGCCAGGGTCCAGGATGTTTCCGATCATGTCCAAGATATCCTGAAGTGGGAGGGTGAGGTACATATAGGTACCAGTGACACAGGTAGGAAAAGAGAAGAGGTCCTGAAAGGAGAATATAGGGAGTTAGGAAGGGAGTTGAGAAGAAGGACTGCAAAGATAGTAATCTTGGGATTCCTGCCTGTGCCACACAACAGAGTAGGAATGGAATGAGGTGGAGGATAAATGCGTGGCTGAGGGATTGGACCATGAGGCAGGGATTCAAATTTCTGGATCATTGGGACCTCTTTTGGGGCTGGTGTGACCTGTACAAAAAGGACGGGTTACACTTGAACCCTAGGGGGACCAATATCCTGGCGGGGAGATTTGCGAAGGCTACGGGGGAGACTTTAAACTAGAATGGTTGGGGGGTGGGAATCAAATTGAAGAGATTAAGAGAGAGGAGGTCAGTTCACAAATAGAGAAAGCTAGTAGACAGTGTGTGAGGGAGGATAGGCAGGTGACAGAGAAGGGGAGCACTCAGACAAAGATGTAGGGAAGAAGGAAGAAAAAGATAATAAAGTTGTTTGCACCATTAGGGATAAACAGAGAGGAAGAGGTGGAGAGTTTCTTATATATATTTTAATGCTAGGAGCATTGTAAGAAAGGGGAACGAGCTTAGAGCATGGATTGATACCTAGAAATATGATGTTGTGGCTATTAGTGAAACATCATTGCAGGAGGGGTGTGATTGGCAACTAAATATTCCTGGATTTCGTTGCTTCAGGTGCGATAGAATCGGTGGGGGGGGGGGGGGTGGGGGGAAGAGGGGGAGGTGTTGCATTGCTTGTCAGAGAAAATATTACAGCGGTGCTTTGGCAAGATAGAGGGCTTATCTAGGGAGGCTATTTGGGTGGAATTGAGGAATGGGAAAGGTGTAGTAACACTGATAGGGGTGTATTATAGACCGCCTAATGGGGAGCGTGAATTGGAGGAGCAAATTTGTAGGGAGATATCAGATATTTGTAGTAAGCACAAGGTTGTGATTGTGGGAGATTTTAATTTCCCACACGTAGACTGGGAAGCCCATTCTCTAAAAGGGCTGAATGGTTTTGAGTTTGTAAAATGTGTGCAGGGTAGTTTTTTGCAGCAATGCATAGGGGTACCAAATAGAGAAGGGGCAGTGTTGGATCTCCTGTTAGGGAATGAGATAAGTCAGGTGACAGAGTTATGTGTTGGGGAGCACTTCAAGTCCAGTGATCACAATGCCATTAGTTTCAATATAATTTAATGCTGATAAGTGTAAGGTGCTACATTTTGATAGGAATAATCAAAATAGGACATACATGGTAAATGGTAGGGCATTGAGGAATGCAGTAGAACAGAGTATCTAGGAATAATAGTGCATAGTTCCCTGAGGGTGGAATCTCATGCGGTTAGAGTGGTGAAGAAAGCTTTTGATATGCTGGCCTTTATAAATCAGCTGTACATAGAACATAGAATAGTACAGCACATTACAGGCCCTTTGGCCCACAATGTTGTGCTGACCCTCAAACCCTGCCTCCCATATAACCCCCCACCTTAAATTCCTCCATATACCTGTCTAGTTGTCTCTTAAACTTCACTAGTGTATCTGCCTCCACCACTGATTCAGGCAGTGCATTCCAGAGAGTGGATGGTGCGTGTTGGGATGTAATAGGAGTTGGGATGTAATGTTAAAATTGTACAAGGCATTGGTGAGGCCAAATCTGGAGTATTGTGTACAGTTCTGGTCACCGTATTATAGGAAAGAAGTCAACAAATTAGAGAGAGTACAGAGGAGATTTACTAGAATGTTAACACGAGTGAATCTGCAGATGCTGGAATTAAATAAAAACACAAAATGCTGGCAGAACTCAGCAGGCCAGACAGCATCTATGGGAGGAGGTAGTGACGACGTTTTAGGCCGAAACCCTTCATCAGGAGTCTCCTGATGAAGTGTTTCGGCCCAAGACGTTGTCACTACCTCCTCCCGTTGATGCTGTCTGGCCTGCTGAGTTCTGCCAGCATTTTGTGTTTTTATTAGAATGTTACCTGGGTTTCAGCACCTAAGTTACAGAGAAAGGTTGAACAAGTTAGGTCTTTTTTCTTTGAAGCATAGAAGGTTGAGGGGGGACTTGATAGAGGTATTTAAAATTATGAGGGGGATAGATAGAGTTGACGTGGATAGGCTTTTTCCATTGAGAGTAGGGGAGATTCAAACGAGGACATGATTTGAGAGTTAAGGGGCAAAAGTTTGGGGTAACACGAGGGGGAACTTTACTCAGAGAGTGGTAGCTGTGTGGTACGAGCTTCCAGTAGAAGTGGTAGAGGCAGGTTCGATTTTGTCATTTAAAAAAAAATTGGATAGTTATATGGACAGGAAAGGAATGGAAGGCTATGGGCTGAGTGTAGGTAGGTGGGACTAGGTGAGAGTAAGCATTTGGCATGGACTAGAAGGGCCGAGATGGCCTGTTTCCGTGCTGTAATTGTTATATGGTTATAGAGTCCAATCCTCAAACGCGTTGCCCAAGATCCAAGACTTCAGCAGCGTTGAAGGAGAGGAAGAGATAGACCGGTCAAATACAGGCAGTCGGCACTGAATACCCACTTGCATTCCACTCTCATCCTCGTTGATTTCAATCTTGCTCAACACTTTCATCAGTGAGGTGGCGAGGAATGGAATCTCCCCTCATGTTCCCCTTAAATATTTCACCTTTCACCCTTAACCCTTGACCTCTGGTTGTAGTGTTACCCAATCTCATTGGAAAGAGCCAGCTTGCATTTACCCCATCTGTACCCTTCATAATTCTGTATACCTCCATCAAATCTCCTCTCAGTCTCCTATGGCTCTGGGGAATACAGTCCAAACTTATTCAAACTTACCCTGTAAGTCAGGTCCTCCAGACCTGGAAACATCCTTGTAAAGTTTCTCTGCACTCTTTCAATCTTAGTGACATCTTTCCTGAAGGTAGGTGACCAGACCGGTGTCCTGCTAATCACTCCTGATATCCTGTATGCTGTCTGTACCATCCCATCCACTTGTGTTTCCTCCTTCAGGGATTTCAAAACCACAGTCGCTCAGTTCCTTCATCTCCCCTGACACTTCCATGTGACATCGCCCTGCACGGCTGTTATGGAGTATGTGGTGGGGGGCATGTTGTCTCGCTGTGGTAGGGGGCATGATGTCTCGCTGTGGCGTGGGGCAGGGAGGATGTCTCACCATGTCATGGGGATCAGCGTGGGTTTGGGGCAGGTGGGAGTCATCACGCCGCAGTGTGGGCCATGGGTGAGTGCTGTTGCTCGTGTCTGCTCAGAACATGAAGCTTTACACTTCATAATCAGCAGTGATTTGCTGTGGATAATAGTTCACAAAAATCAACAATGTCATTTCCAGTACACAAGTGTAAAGGAGAACAAAATAATTGTTCCTGTGAATCCAATGCAGCACAAAAAGCACACTAAGCTGAAGAACACAATAAAAATGGACTAAGTATAAATAAATAAATATATGAGATAGCTTATATACATATAATTGTATGTCCATAAAGTGATGCTAGGCACAGCAGTGTCTGTACATAAAGGTGACTGTTATTTTTCTATCAATAGTTCCTACATTGGTAATGGCTGCTGTCTGTAGTCTGGAGGCTTGCTGCTTTGCTCTCTTCTTCCACACAGCGTACAAGCGAGTCAGCGCTGAAGACTACAGTGAAGAGACTTCCCTTCTTGATGAACGAGCAACTGAATAATCACATGTTTACAGGGACCATCCTTTTCCTGGAGGCTAGTAGAATAATTATTTTAGGGAGATTTTATTGACATTTGTGAATAATATTGAACTGATTTTATGAATCACAAGGACACTGGCAAACTCTATATTTCCTAATCAATGTATGCTTGACCCAGGTAATTTTTTTTACCTTTGATTTTTCTAATGCACTCTTTTTAACATATTTTTGTATGTCGATTTTTCTTAAACGTACAAAGTTTTGTGATGAAGCCAGATTTGATTTCTGTTAATTTGGTTGTTGGGATTGTGAATGAGGATAGATTTTGTGAAATAATTGATCACACATTTGGACTCTGGTTGAGAATATGGCATCTCACAAGCTGCTTGGTATGTGCCAACTGCGTCTTCTGTGTGAAAATGATTTCTGCACGTCCATGAAATAACTTTTGATAACAGAGCACCAGTTCTGGAAGGCAAAATTGTGAAGAATTCAAGCAGGCTCTTTGGAAACAAACACATGTAAATGAACAAACAAAGGATTAAAATATGAATTAGAATGTAATTAGTAAAGTGACGAGATGCTCACTCAGATAATGCTCCTAATATGTCCTGTACCAGCTGGCAGGGTACAGTAATGCAGAGGAGAGAGGAGTTGAGCACACCCTCTTTTAATCCTTGTGCACACAGTGAGACCATAAGACATAGGAGCAAAATTAAGCCATTCGGCCCATTGAGTCTGCTCTGTAAACACATGAGGGCACAAACTTAGGACACACTGTCACCAAATGAGGACTGGTTGGACAAGGCTGGGTTCCTTCAGTAGAAGTACCTTCTGTAAATATTGAATACAGTCATTAAGAAGTCATTGGGCAGGAGGTGAAGGAGCTGGAGAAAACACTTCAAAATGTTTTGCAAAGAAAATACTGAGGAATTTGTAAGTCCAGAAAAAAGGGAGAAAACTGGTGTCAGTCAAAGGTGGGACAAGAGCAAGAGAGTTTCTTTATTGATAAAGCAGCATAACTGAGTTAATTATTAGTGTTTTTGCAGCTATATTGAAATATTGGAAATTAGAAATATCAGCTGGACTGATATTTAGCTCTGAGACAGAAGAATATGGCTTCAGACATCAGTACGTGACGTATGCGTAGATTCACGGAGGGAGAATGAATGGATTGGTTTCATTGGGTTTTTAGAGCCCAACATTATTTGTGATGTTTGCAAGGTTACAGGAACAACTGGATCATTCATTGTTGCAATATTCTCAGATGGAGGTAACTATGTGCAAATAATTTATCATTTCTGCATTTCAGTAGTTCTTCCAAAGGGTTGTGGATTAGTTTGAGGATTTTGATGAATGGTAGTTGATAGTTTTTCCTGCCACTTCATTGCATTTACCTGTTGATCTGGGTGCCATGTTTACATTCGCCAGGCACGATCATGGTGCAAGTGTAGTCATAGGGCCTGGTATGGTTATGGTGCCAGGCATGGTTATGGCTCTGGGCACTCTCACCATGCCAGGCGTGATTATTGCACCAAGACCAGTCACTGTGCCAGGTGTGATTATGGCACCAGGCACGGTCACCATACCAGGCAAGACAGTGCCAGGTGCAGTCACCATGCCGTGAGTGGTCACAGTCCCAGGTGTGGTTATGGCACCAGGTACAATGTGGAAAATGCACAGAACAATAAGGATTAGTTTCTTATTCCCATTCCTATCCTAAGATGGTTTGGATAGTGGCTAAAGTTTTCAAATTGCATTAGATTATACAGTGTTCCCATAGAATCAATTTAGCCCCTGTTTGAAGTGTGTGTAAGTCTGTTCTGTGGTTTTCCAGTAACTGTTTCAGCACTATTATTTCAGGTTGCTCTGTGCTTCACTTGCACACTCCTATTTCTACTGGCCCTATGAATTGCTGGTTTGGTTCAAATTGGGACATTGCTACTTTGGAAGGAAGTGGTCCAGGGAAGGAGGGACCTTGTGGATATGGAGAGCTTGGATTGTTTTCCACAGAGAAGAACATGTTGAAAGGAGAGTTAATACATGTTTAAGAACCTTCAGGGCTCTAGAGAACCTTTTTATAAAATGCTTCTGCTGGCAGAGGGGTTAAGAACCAGGCGGGAGCTGGAAAATATTATTTAGCAATTTCATCGGCCATTGAAAAAGAGGTGGTAGATTAAATCACAGACAATTCATTTGGTAGCAATAGGTATACATTTGATATAGTTACAAGCATTCTGGCATGACCCCAATGCCAATTACCTATGTGCTGAAGGGTTTTTCCGTACCACTGTGTACAGCATTGTGACCATGTTTCCACGTTTGGAGCAGGAGGTGTCTGACTATTGGACCTTCAGAGGCCCCTCATTCCTACATCTGGTTTCCACATTAGGACAGGGCATTTTTTTGCCATCTCCATTTGTGAGAGCTGCCTGTTTTTGAAATTCCACTGGCCTATAATTAGAAAATAAACCTATCATATTTAATGTTCCTGCCCCTGTTTCTTGTGGAACCATTTGGGTAGGACAGTAGGTGAGGCACAAGTTGAACTTTGATCTTATAGAATGGCCAAGATGATTCAATGACTGGTATAGCCTCTCTTTATTGTTCTTTTCTAATGCTGAGTGTCTAGGGATTATATGTCCAATGAATCAGTGTTTGTCTTTGGAGAGTTTTGTGCAAACAGATTATTTGTTGGCTGTACCCAACCTCACAGCTGCCCTCAAGTGGAATTTATTGTTCCTTACAGGTGATGTGTGCACTCTAATTCCATTAGTTTGAAATTTATTCCTACTTAGTGTAGATTTTCTTTGACACCACCCCCTCCCCCAAGCCACTGCCTAATTTCAAGTTAAAGACCCTTCATTCCAACCCTGTTCCATTTCTAGTTCAGGTATCAAATATCTCTGTTTACTTTTGTTTAATTTTCTGACCATGTGCTAAAATGATCTGTGCACATGGTTGGTGTGAGGAAGCAAATTTTATTCTGTGTGTGTGTGCACATGCTCAGTACGTTCTGGAGTTTAGAGTTCAATCCTGACATCTCCTGTAAGGAGTCTCTGTACATCCTCCTCGTGGAATGTGTGGGTTTCCTCCCACTGTCCAAGATGTACTGGGTAGGTCATAGATATTTGTAAATGACCCCATGATTAGGTGAGGGTTAATCAGCCTAATCCATGCTGTATTGCTAAATAAATAAATAATAAACAGCATGGAATAACTTGTAAAAATCACTGTGACATTATCTTCAAATCAGTAATGAAATTTCAAGCAATGCTGGAAATCTGGAGCAACAGACATGAACGGGAAGAACTCTGTAAGTCAGGCAGAAACTGATGTGAAGTGAACCAGTCCATATTTTGGCCCAGGACTCGTCAGGACTGGAAAGAAAGAGGACTGAAGCCAGAAGTTTTGTTTGGTTGTTCATTCAAATCAATACAACGTCGGTTTTAAAATCTCAGGCTGCTATGATTATGTACAGACCTTTGTTGAATTATCAACACACATTTCAAATGTATTTTCCAAACTGTTTGCCTTGCCTTCATTTGTTCAGCTGGTACTGACATTGTATGTGTGGCTTTTTGTATAGTTTGCTTTAAATCTTTTTACCTGTCATTGTTCCCTGCCT
Source organism: Hypanus sabinus (assembly GCF_030144855.1). Lineage (NCBI taxonomy): Eukaryota > Metazoa > Chordata > Chondrichthyes > Myliobatiformes > Dasyatidae > Hypanus > Hypanus sabinus. The sequence continues at coordinate 108,511,516 of NC_082719.1, forward strand.
GGGCTTTGTAGTTCCTTATCTGTAAAGTTCATAGATATTTGCCTGACCTGAGCAAGATTATTCAGCTGTGGAATCTGCACAAGTTGAACCCTGATCGTTGAGCTCTGTAGGACAATTCAGCACTGTGAATCACTGAATTATTGGGACCAGTTTGTTTCTCCAGTGTTTCTACAGCTACAGATAGGCTACTTACCCCTCGAGATGTAAGTAGCTTCTCAATGGTGATGGGTAGTCTGAGTGTGGGAAGTGGCAAGAGGCTTAGGTGTTAAAGGCACTCAGTGTGTAAGCCATTGACATGGAGAACTCATCCTGGGGTGAATAAGGTATTTTGTTACATTAATGAATAAAATAATAACCAGTTTGCTGCTAATTTTGTTTTAGATTTATACATTTTAGTCATCTATTTCTGAAGAAACAGGTTAATATAGAGTTAAAGACCCATGTTTTTTGTTTCTGAAAGTTAGCTGCTGAACACAAATCTGAGTCTGAACTGTTGCCTTTAGCAAGAGAATCAGTCCGGCCATTCTGATGTCGGCTACCTGTTTGAATTGGAGATTTAAAATGTGAATGAATGTGTTTTCTAGTCCCAGTACCCTGACAATTGAAGCTCTCACTCGGAGACTGGCAATTTCCATCTTGTTATTGAAGTGCCTCCACTCGGTTTTAATCGCTAACACATCATAAACTTGAAGCTTGATTTGATCATCAGAATTGGGATTGTGAATTCCCACCTGTATTGGAGCCAGGCAATAACCTGCATGGGCTAATGTTGTCTGTTGTCATAAGACCACAAGACATAGAGCAGAATTAGGCCTTTCAGCCCATCAAGTCCTATCTGCAATTCCATTATGGCTAATTCTGGATCCCACTCAACCCTGTACACTTGCCTTCTCACTATATCCTTTGATGTCCTGACCAATCAGGAAACAATCAACTTCTGGCTTAACTATACTCAATGACTTGGCCTCCACTGTGATCTGTTGTAGAGCATTCCACAGACTTACTATTCTCTGGCTAAAAAAATTCCTCCTTACCTCTGTTCCAAAAGGTCCCTCAATTTTGAGACTGTGCCCTCTAAATCTGGATACCTCCACCAAAGTAAACACCCTCTCCACATCCAACTTACCTAGTCCTTTAAGCATTCTAATGGTTTCAATGAGATCCCCCCCCCCCACCGTATTTTTCTAAATTCCAGCGACAGAGGCCCAAAGCTGCCAAATGCTCCTCATATGATAACCCCTTCATTCCCAGAATCATCCCCATGAACCTCCTCTGGACTCCATCCAATGACAACACATCCTTTCTGAGATAAGGGGCCCAAAACTGTTGACAATACTCCAAGTGCAGCCTGACTAGTGTTGTATAAAGGCTCAGCATCATGTCCTTGCTTTTATATTCTATTGACCTTGAAATAAATGCCAACATTGCATTTGCCTTCTTTACCACAGACTCAACCTGTAAGTTAACCTTCTGGGAGTCTTGCACAAGGACTCCTAAGTCATTTTCCAGAGGTCCCATATCAACTCCCGCCTCCTGTTTTGTATAACTGGAAAAAAAACCTTTAGGTATCCTGCTTTGTATTATTGGCTAATCTGCCCTCGTATTTCACCTTTTCCTTTGTAACATCTTTACTTGCCCTTTGTCAGATTTTAAATGCTTTCCAATCAACCAACTTCCCACTCACTTTTGCTACCTTATATGCCCTTTCCATGATTTTTATGCTTAACCAGCCAAGGTTGCCTACTCCTGCAATATGAGAACTATTACTTCTGTGGGAATTATGTATCCTGTGCGTTGTGAACTATTCCCAAACTTCAGCCATCTCTGTTCTGCCAGTATCCCCCTCCAATTAACCTGGGCAAGCTCCACTCTCGTGCCTTTCAGAAAAATATGCAAGGAGATAGTGGAAACATATTTCATGACAGGTACCAGTGATATTCTTCTCCATGAATTGTCATCTTGTCATGGTGGAGAAGCTTGTGTGGTCCTGAGATTCCGAGAGCAATGCCGTCTGGAGCTATGCTTCCGGTAGGGACACCCATCGTGGTAAGGTCAAAGGTGAGGTCCCTGACAAAGAACTGTTCACCAAGACCTCAATGGTGGAACAGGCGGATGAAGTTACTTTGAACTCAACGGCTGTGAAGGCAGGTGAAAGCTGCAACAAATCCCAATCGTCGTGGTTTCCATGCCACTGGAATCGGTTGATTGTGAAGTATCGTGTGCTTCTTGGAGTGCAATATCAAGTACATATCAAACAAGTACACGCACAGGCGTCTTGGCTCTGTGATAGATCAACAGAATGAAGACCATCATCCTCGGCCTCGAGGGATAGCCACGACAAAACTGTAGATAGGAAAGATGAGAAGGTCGTGAAGAGAGATTTTAGGGCACTAGATAGAAAGCTGAACACCAGGGTACTAATTTGGATTGCTGCTTGTGCCACACACCAGTGAGAGCCAGAATAAGGATGATTTGGAAGATGAATGCATGGCTGAGGGACAGGTGCAGGGTTCAGATCATTGGAATCACTGGATCATTGGATCACTGGAGAAGTGACAACCTATACAAAAGGAGTCAGGTTACACCAGAACCTGAGGGAGACCAATTCCTTTTGAGCAGGTTTGCTAGAGCTGTTTAAGAGGATTTAAACTTAATTTGGCAGGTGATAGGAACCAGACTGATGGGGCAGAGGCTGGGGTAGTTGGGTTACAGACAAAGAAAATGTGTAGAGACACCTAGCAAGGAGAGGCCGATAACAGGACAATATTGCAGTCAACGGGATGAAATACAATGTAAAAGGCAGACAAAATTGAAAAGGGTGAATACAGGACTGAAGGAGATATATTTGAATACACACAATATATGGAATAAGGTATAGATGAACTTGTAGTACAGTTACAGACTGATGTGTATGACATTGTGGGCATCACTGAATCATGGCTGAAAGAATATTATATCTGGGAGTTTAATGTCCAATGATACACATTGTATCAAAAGAACAGGCAGGTAGGCAGTGGGGTTGGAATGGCTCTGTGGGTAAAAGAAAATCAAATCTTTAGAAAGAGGTGACATAGTATCGGATGGTGTGGAATCACTGTGGGTAGAGCAAAGGAACTACAAGGGTAAAAAGAAAGTAATAGGAGATATATATAAACCCACAAACAGTAGTGAGGATGTGGGCTACAAATTACAACAGGAAAATGGTCAAAAGGGTAAAGTTACAATAGTCATTGGGGAATCACAATATGCAGGTAGACTGGAAAAACTGGATTGGTGCTGGATCCTAAGAGGGGGAAGTTTGAAGAATGCCTACGAGATGGCTTTAAAGAGCAGGTCATGGTAGAGCCCCCTGGGGAACCAGTTATTCTGCATTTGGTGTTGTGCAATGAACTGGAATTGATTAGAGAGCTTAAGGTAAAGGAACCCTTATGAGTAAGTGATCGTAATATAATGGAATTCACCATGAAATTTCAGAAGTCCCAAGTATCTTTGCATCTCAGGTTTTTGTATTTTCTCTCCATTTAGAAAACAGCATTTTCATTTCTTCTACCAAAGTGCATGACCACACACTCCCTAACACTGTATTCCACCAGAGAAAGCAGGACCTCCCAGTGGCCACACATTTTAATTCCACGTCCTATTCCCATTTTGATATGTCTATCCATGGTCTCCTGTTCTGTCAAGATGAAGCCACGCTCAGGGTGGAGGAACAACACCTTATATACTGGCTGGGTAGCCTCCAACCTGATGGCATGAACATTGACTTCTCTAACTTCCGTTAATGCCCCTCCTCCCCTTCTTACCCCATCCCTGACATATTTAGTTGTTTGCCTGTTCTCCATCTCCCTCTGGTGCTGCCCTCCCCCTTTCTTTCTCCCTAGGCCTCCCGTCCCATCATCCTTTCCCTTCAGCTCTGTATCACTTTCGCCAATCACCTTTCCAGCTCTTAGCTTCATCCCACCCCCTCCGGTCTTCTCCTATCATTTCGCATTTCCCCCTCACCCCACTACTTTCAAATCTCTTGGTATCTTTCCTTTCAGTTAGTCCTGATGAAGGGTCTCAGCCCGAAACATTGACAGTGCTTCTCCTTATAGATGCTGCCTGGCCTGCTGCGTTCCACCAGCATTTTGTGTGTGTTGACTGTATTCCACCTGCCACTTTGGCTATTCTCCAAATCTGTCCAGTCCTTCTGTGGCCTCTCTACTTCCTCAAAACTGCCTGCCCCTCCACCTATCTTCATGTTGTCCACAAACTGAAACAAAACCATCAATTCTGTCATTCAAATCATTGACATTTAACATAAAAAGAATTGGTCCCAACACTGACTCGTGTGGAGTACCACCAGTAACCAGCACCCAACCAGAAAAGGTTCCCTTTATTCCCGCTCTGTGCCTCCTGCCAATCAACCTATGCCTAATCCATGCTAGTATTTTTCCTGTAAGTCATTTTCATAACTTGTTAAGCAGCCTCATATCAAAGGCCTTTGAAAATCAAGTACACAACAACTGATTCACCTTCGGCTATTCTGCTTATTATTTATCAAAGAATTCCAACAGGTTTATCAGGCAAGATTTTCCCTTGAGGAAACCATGCTGACTATGGCCGTTTTTATCATGTGCCTCCAAGAACCCTAAGGCCTCATTCTTAATGAGGAGCATTAGCCATGATCTTTGAATCCTCGTTGGCTGCAGAGGAAGTGCCGGAGGACTGGAGAATGGCAAATGTAGTTCCCTTGCTTAAAAAAAGGTAATAGGGAGAAACCTGGGAACTATAGACCGATGAGTCTTACGTCAGTGGTATGCAAACTACTGGAAAGGATTCTTAAGGATAGGATCTATGAGCATTTGGAGAAATACAGTCTACTCATGGATAGTCAACATGGCTTTGTGAAGGGAAGATCGTGCCTCACGAGCCTGATAGAGTTTTTTGAAGAAGTAACAAAAGAAATTGATGAGGGTCGGGCCGTGGATGTGGTCTACATGGACTTTAGCAAAGCATTTGACAAGGTCCCTCATGAGAGACTCATCCAGAAAGTCATGAGGCTTGGCTGTTTGGATAAAAAAATTGGCTTAAAGGAAGAAAGCAGAGGGTAGTTGCAGAAGGAACGTATTCTGCCTGGAGGTCAGTGACTAGTGGAGTGCCTCAGGGATCTGTCCTGGGACCCCTGCTATTTGTGATTTTTATAAATGACCTGGATGTTGAGGTGGAAGGATGGGTGAGTAAGTTTGCGGATGACACAAAGATTGGAGGAGTTGTGGATGGAGCTGTAGGTTGTTGAAGGTTACAAGAGGATATAGACAGGCTGCAGGGTTGGGCAGAAAAATGGCAGATGGATTTCAATCCGGACAAGTGCGAGGTGATGCATTTTGGAAGGACAAACCAGAAGACTGAGTACAGGATTAATGCTCAGTTACTTAAGAGTGTGGATGAACAAAGGGACCTTGGGGTTCAAACCCATGCATCCCTCAAGGTCGCTGCACAGGTTGGTAGGGTAGTTAAGAAGCCCTATTGGGTGCTAGGCTTCATTAACTGGGGGATTGAGTTCAAGAGTAGAGAGGTCATGGTGCAACTCTACAAATCTCTGGTGAAAAAGATGGTGTGTGTCTGACAAGAGGATACTGTCCAAGTTGCATGCCATCTTGGACAATGACTCCCATCCACTCCATAATGTACTGGTTAGGCACAGGAGTACATTCAGCCAGAGACTCATTCCACCAAGATGTAACACAGAGCATCATAGGAAGTCATTCCTACCTGTGGCCATCAAACTTTACAACTCCTTCCTAGGAGTGTCAGACACCCTGAGCCAATAGGCTGGTCCTGGACTTATTTCCAATTGGCATGATTAACTTATTATTATTTAATTATTTAGGGTTCTGTATTGCTATATTTCTTCACTATTCTTGGTTGGTGCAGCTGTAGCGAAACCCAATTTCCCTCGGGATCAATAAAGTATGTCTGTCTGTCTGTCTGAAACCGCAGTTAAAGTATTGTGTTCAGTACTGGTCACCTCATTAAAGGAAGGATGTGGAAGCTATGGAGAAGGTGCAGAGGAGATTTACCAGTATGTTGCCTGGATTGGAGAATAAGTTATATGAAGCAAGGTTAGCAGAGCTGGGACTTTTCTCTTTGGAGCGTAGAAGAATGAGAGGGGACTTGATAGAGGTCTACAAGATTATGAGAGGCATATATAGGGTAGATAGTCAGTACCTGTTTCCCAGGGCACCAATATCAAACACCAGAGGGCATATGTACAAAATTAAGGGAGGTAAGTTTAAGGGAGACAACAGGGGTAAGTTTTTTTACACAGAGAGTTGTGAGTGCCTGGAGTGACTTGCCAGGGATGGTGGTGAAGACTAAAACATTAGGGGTATTTAAGAGCCTCTTGGACAGGCACATGGATGAAAGAAAAATGGAAGATTTGGGGTAGTGTGGGTTTAGTACTTTTTTCTAAGGATTATATGGGTCGGCACAACATGGAGGGCTGAAGGGCCTGTACTGTGCTGTAGTGTTCTATGGTTAATAATCAACTCCAACATCTTCCCAACCACTAAGACAGATTAACTGGCCTATATTTTCCTTCTGCCTCTCTCCCTCCTTGAAGCTGAGAAGCAGGACCTCCAGTGCAGTAATTTCCGGATTGCTACCTGTGCTACATGCCAGTGAAGGTCAAAACAGGATGATTTGGCAGATTAATGAGTGGCTGAGAAGCTGAGGCCGGGCTTCAGGTTCTTAGATCACTGGGATCTCTTGTAGGGGGAGATATGACCTGTACCTAAGGGTGTTAAATATTCTCATGGGCAGGTTTATTAGAGCTGTTGGGGAGGGTTTAAACTAATTTGGCGAAGTTGTTGGCTACAGTAAACTGGAAGGAAATGCTGGCAGAAATGACAGCAGAGCAGCAATTGCATGAGTTTCTAGGAAAAATGAGGGAGGTGCAGGATAGATGTATTCCAAAAGCAAAGAAATAATCAAATGGCAAAACAGTACAACCGTGGACAAAGGAAATCGAAGCAAGGGCATACAACAAAGCAGAAAATAAACAGGAAGATAGAGGATTGGGAAGCTTTTAAAAGCATACAGAAAGCATCTAAAAGAATCATTAGGAGGGAAAAGATGAAATATGAGAGCAAGTTAGCAAACTATCAAAGTGGATAGTAAAAGTTTGTTCAAGTATGTTAAAAGTAAAAGAGAAACGTGAGTGGATATAGGACCACGAGAAGATGAGGCAAGAGAAATAATAACGGGACAAGGAAGATGAACTAAATGAGCATTTTGCATCAGTCTTCACTGTGGAAGACACTAGCAGTGTTCCAGATGTTGAAACATCTGACAAACCTGTTGGAATGCTTTGAGGAGATTACAAGTAAGATAGATAAAGGGAATATAGTGAATGTTGTATATTTTAGATTTTCAGAAGGCCTTTGACTAGTTGCCACAGGAAAATTACTAATATGGTTAGAGCTTTGGCTGATTGGTGGGAGGCAGTGAGTGGGAATAAAAGGATCCTTTTCTGGTTGGCTGCCAGTGACTAATGGTGTTCCGCAGCGGTTGGTGTTGGGACCACTTCTTTTTGTGCTGTATATAATTTATTTAGATGATGGAATAGGTGGAATTATTGCCAAGTTTGCAGATGATACAAAGATTGTTGGAGGGGTAGGTAGTGTTGAGAAAACAGGTAGGATGCAGAAGGGCTTAGACAGATTAGGAGATTGGACGAGAAACTGGAAAATGAAATACAATGTTGGAACATGGTCATACACTTTGGTAGTAGAAATAAATGTGCAGATTATTTTCTAAGTGGGGTGGGGGAGGTTGATCCAAAAATCTGAGATGCAGAGGGATTTGGGAGTCCTTGTGCAGAACCCAGTAAAGGATAACTTGCAGGTTGAGTCGGTGATGAGAAAGGCAAATGCCACGTTATCATTCATTTCAACAGGTCTAGAATACTGGAGCAGACATGTGATGCCCAGGCTTTTTAAAGAACTGGTGAGGCCTCATCTTGAGTATTGAGAACGGGTTTGGGCTCCTTATCTAAAAGATATGCTGGCATTGGAGAGGGTTCAGGGGAGGTTCACAAGGATGATTCCAGGAAGGAAAGCATTATAATATGAGGAATGTTTGATGGCTTTGGGCCTGTATTGTAGAAGAATGGGTGGGGTGGTGGTGGGGGGGGGGGAATCTCTTTGAAACCTTTAGAATGTTGAAAGGCCTCAACGGAGTAGATGTGCCTCTGACATCTGCCTTATACAACCTCTGACTTAAATATACATAAAGTCTTGGCCTCCACAGTTGCCTATAGCAAAGAATCCCACCAACTAACCATACTCTGGCTGAAGAAAATCATCCTCATCTCCATTTTGAAAGGAAGCCCATCAATTCTGAGGTGGTGTCCTCTGCCTTTAGACTCCTCCAGTATAGAAAACATCCTCTCCACATCCACTCTATCAAGGTCTTCGAACATTTCATAGGTTGCAATGAGGCTGCCCTCATTCTTCTGAACTCCATTGAACACAGACCCAGAGTCATCGAACACCCTTCATATGACAAGCTGGTATCAGTGTTGTGAACTTTCTTCGAACCCTGTCCAGTTTCAGCACATCTTTTCTAAGATAAGGAGTCCAAAACTGCTCATGATACACCAAATGCAGCCTCACCAATGCTTTATAGAGCCTCAACATTACATCCTTGCTTTTATATTCTAGTCCTCTTGAAATGAATGCTAACATTGCATTTGCCTTCCTCACCACTGATTTAACCTGCAAATTAACTGGTGCACCAATTGTGAGTTGGAGAACTCCGAGAGACGTGGCGGAGCACAGGTCTGGGAGTGAAGTTTACAAGGGGAAAGCTTCGCGGGAACTTGCCTATAACGGCACACCAATCGTGAGTTGCAGAGCAGGGAAGGTTCAGGCACAAAAGGGAGACACTGCACAGCAGAGCGATCATTGACAGAATGGTCTGAGGCAGAGTGGTAGGGCTTTGGCTCATTCGGGCTTCAGCGAGCTAAGTGGGTAGGTGGACTTTTTTTTCCCTTGCATTTTTTTTGGAGGAATGGAGAGCATATCTGTACGGTTAGTACTTTGCTCTGGGTGTCATGTGGAAATCCTGGGATTTTTTAGGTCTCCCAGATGGCCACATCTGCACAAGGTGCACCAAGATGCAGCTTCTGAGAGGCCGTGTTAGGGATCTGGAGCTGAGGCTTGATGACCTACAGCTTATTCGGGACAGTGAGCAGGAGATAGAGAGGAGCTACAGGGAGTTAGTCACCCCGACGATGCAGGAGTTAGATAACTGAGTGACTGTCAGGAAAGGGAAAGGAAGAGCTCAGATAGTAGAGAGCACCCCTGTGGCCATCCCATCCCCCTCAGTAATCGTTTCGGATGCGGTTGAGGGGGGTGACCTGACAGAGGACGACTATGGTGAGCGGGTCTCTGGAACTGAGCAGAAGGGAAAGAGGAAGATGAGGAACTTGGTAGTCATAGGGGATTCCATAGTGAGGGGAACAGACAGGAGGTTCTGTCAGCCTGTTAGAGAGGCCCACATGGTGCCAGGGTACGGGATGTCTCGAATCTGGTACAGAGAATTCTGAAGGGAGAAGAATGTGGTAGTTACAGGGATCTTATAGTGAGGGGAAGAGGCAGGAGGTTCTGTCAGCCTGTTAGAGAGGCCCACATGGTGTGTTGCCTCCAGGTGCCAGGGTACGGGATCTCGGATTGGGTGCAGAGAATTCTGAAGGGAGAAGGTGAACAGCCAGAAGTCTCGGTACACGTTGGTACCAATGACATAGGTAGAAAAAGGGAGGAGGGCCTGAAGAGAGAATTCAGGGTGTTGGGTAAGAAGATGAAAGGCAGGACATCCAGGGTAGTAATGTCAGGATTGATGCCTGTGCCGCGTGCTAACAAGCACAGGAATAGCATGATCAGGCTTGTTAATGTGTGGCTGAGAGACTGATGAAGCGGGCAGGGCTTGGGGTTCCTGGATCATTGGGGCCTCTTCTGGGGGAGGTACAACCTATATAAAAAGGACAGGTTACACCTGAACCCAAAGGGGTCCAATATACTAGCAGGCAGGTTTAATAGAGCTGTTCGGGATTAAACTAATTTGGCAGGCAAATGGGAACCAGAGTGATAGGGCTGAGGAAGAAGAAAACAGAAATAAATCAAAGATAGCATGCAACAGAGATGATAGAAAGGAGAGGTAGGATATGAGGTATAATCACATCCAGTGGGATGAGTTACAGGGCAATAGAGGCATGGTGTAGTTAAAACAGAAAGCAACAAGTACTGGACTGAAAGTATTATATTTGAATGCACACAGCAGAAGAAACAAAATGGATGATCTTGAAATTAAGCTTCAGATTGGCAAGTATGACATTGTGGCCATCTCTAAAACTTGGCTGGCTGCCATTGGGAGCTGAATGTCCAAGGATATATGATGTATCTGAAAGATAGGTTAATAGGCAGAGGGGGTGGTGTGGCTCTCTGTGTAAGAAATAATGTTAAATTATTAGAAACAGATGATATACAACAGAAGGTGCAGAGTCTCTGTGGGTTGAGTTAAGAAATAGCAAGGGTAAAAGGACCCTAATTGCAGTTGTATACAGACCTCCAAACAGCAGAAGGGATGTGGATTACAAATTACAGCAGGAGACAGAAAAGGCGCGTCAGAAGGGCAATGTCATGATAATTGTTGGGGATTTTAACATGAAAGTGTTTTGGGAAAACCAGGTCAGTACTGAACCTCAAGAGAGAGAATTTGTAGAATGTCTAAGGGATGGCTTTTTAGAACAGCTTGTTGTTGAGCCCACTAGGGGATCAGCTGTACTGAATTGGGTATTGTGCAATGATCCAGAGGTGATAAGAGAGCTTAAGGTTAAGGAACCCTGAGGGAACAGTGATCACAATATTATCGAGTTCACTTTGAAATTTGAGAAGGAGTAACTAAATTCCAAAGTGTCAGTATTCAGTGGAATAAAGGAAATTACAATGGCAAGAGAGGGGAACTGGCCAAGGCAGACTGGAAAGGGACACAAACAGGAAGGACAGCAGAGCAGCAATGGCTGGGGTTTCTGTGAAAAATAAGGGAAGTGCAAGACAAATATATTCCAAACAAGAAGAAATGTTCAAATGGATGAAGGACACTGCAGTGGCTGATGAGTGAAGTCAGAGTCAAAGTAAAAGCAAAAGAGAGGGCATACAAGGAAGTCAAAGCTAGTGGGAAGATAGAGGACTGGGAAGCTTTTAAAAACTTGCAGGAGGAAACTAAGAAAGTCAGAAAGGAAAAAGTGAATTATAAAAGGAAGCTGGCAACTAATATCAAAGAAGGTACTAAAAGTTTTTTTTAAGTATTGGAACGCACTGTAATGGCTTCTCTGTAATGTTCACTGCTGAGGTAACGATTTCGCTGTAGCAGCAATGTTTGGGTTATGACTGGAGATAACAGGACTGTGGTATGCATGTTAGCCAATCAGGATTTTGTTGCTCTTACTTGTGATTCTGGAAGTAGATTTTTCGCAGGCTTTTGCCGGGGAGAGATGAAAAGAGAAGATGCAAATGGACAGAGATGGGGTGGACTCGGAGCGAGGGTCCGAAGGGCAGTGACGATCGCAGGAGGTCGATGGTGAACGATCGATTTATCAGTGAGCTCCAACTTTGTGCAACAGACTTTAATTTTCATTTTTCATTTTTAAAATCTTTTTAATACATAATCTTCTACAACTATAGAATAATACAAAATTTCAACAAATTAATATGTATACAATTAATAGAGCTGAAGAAAAAAAACTAATAATATATAAAAATGAAAAAAAATTTATATAGAAAAAAGGGAAAAAAAACCCCATCGAACTGAGAGAAAAAACTCATTAACTACAAAAAAGCCCATTAGGAATCAACCCCTAGAAGCAATACGTTTAACCAACATCTAGATATATAGAAAAAAATCCATCAACCAACAGTTCACATTTTTTTTAAAAAAGATAATAAAATTTGAAGGAAACCATATAAAATAATTCAAATTAAATGGTAATATTTGGCAAAAGAACCCCATCTTCTCTCAAAATCAAATCGAGGTTCAAAAGTTCGACTGTGGTGACCCACTTTACAGCGCACTCGAACCGGCTCACAGGGAGGCCGGCACCAGGCCTTCTTCACCAGCAAGGGGAAAAGCTCGCGCGTGGGAAGGGACTGTGAATATGCGCCCACTACAGCATTCCCGCCAGGGGTGGGCAGAAATGGGAAGGCTTAAAAGCAAGGCCACGAAGTTTGAATAAAGCTTTTAACGCAACTGCAACTCACTGTCTGCGTGTCGTTATTCCAGCACTGTGAGTAGCGCACCACTACACTACTAATTTTTTCCAAGCTGAGACATAACATTACTTGAGAAAACCATTCAATTAATGTAGGGGAAGAGATATCTTTCCATTTTAATAAAATAGCCCTTCTTGCCAACAATGTAACAAATGCAATTACATGTTGATCTGAAGATGAAATACCCTGAATATGATGTGGAACTATTCCAAATAGAACAGTTAACCTATTAAGTTGTAAATTAATTTTCAAAGCTTTAGAGATTGTAGAAAATAAAGATTTCCAAAACAGTTTTAATGAAGAACATGACCAGAACATATATGACAAAGTAGCTACTTCAGTTTTACATCTATCACAATAATTATCTACACTAGTAAATATTTTAGATAGTCTCTCCTTTGTTAAATAATAACGATGGACAATTTTAAATTGAATTAGACAGTGATTGGCACATATAGAAGAAGAATATACATTTTTCAAAATTCGAACCCAATCTTCATTCGCAAAGGTCATATTAAGTTCTCTCTCCCAATCTTGTTTAATCTTTAGTGATAGGTTCTCTTTTGTAACAAGAGTAAATTATAAATTCTGCTAATGGAACCTTTCACTAAGGGATTCAATTTCAAAATGTTATCCAACAAATCAGATTCTTGTAAGTATGGAAATTTAGGTAAATATTGTTGTAAAAAATGTCTAACCTGAAAATATTGCAAAAAATGTGTATGAGCAAGAGAGTATTTATTAATTAACTCTTCAAAAGTCATCAGTCGACCATTATAAAATAAATCTGTAAAAAAATGGATCCCTTTATTTTTCCATAGGAGAAAAATGGGGTCAGTTATTGAAGGTTTAAATGAAAAGTTTCAATATAAAAAACTAGACAACTTAAATTGTTTAAAATTTTAAAAATTATGAAACTGAATCCAAATCCGTAAAGATTGTTTAATAACTGGGTAAAAATTTAAATTTGGAATTTTAGAGAGCTTTAAAGGTAATGGAGCTCCTAATATTGAAGTTAAATCAAATTGTTTAACAACTTTAAATTCCAAATCAACCCAAAGTGGTTTTTAGCTCTTATCGAGCCAGTATAACCAAAAACATAATTGTCTAATATTTACAGCCCAATAATAGTCTTAAATTAGGAAGTGTAAATCCACCATCTTTTTTGGGTTTTTGTAAATGGTATTTGTTAATTCTCGGTCTCTTATTGTTCCAAATAAAGGAAGAAATAAGAGAGTCAATTTGATCAAAAAATTTTTTAGTTAAAAAGGTAGGTATATTTTGGAAAATATATAAAAATCTAGGTAAAATCATCATTTTCACTACATGGATGCGACCTATTAAAGAACGAGTAAGTGGATTCCAACTAGAAAATAGTAATTTCATGGAGTCTACTAGAGGAACTATATTGACTTTATAAAGATCTTTATATTTTTTAGTAATTATAATACTTAACTATCTAAATGTATTAACAATTCTAAAAGGGATATCATTATATGTACTGTTACGTACACGTGACAGTGGTACCCTTGTTACGTGCCTGGGGTTGAAGCTATACTGGACTCGAGGTAATGGTCTTGTGATGGTGGAGTGACGTCATTTTCCCGCCAGTAGAGGTCATGTGACAGGTTTTTTTTACAGGGTATAAAAGGAGGACCCGTCCCTGTGAGGAGGGGCAGTTCATGGCTGGACTTGCCATGTTGACTTCATGCCACTGCGTGATTTAATGTTATGACACAGTTTAGTTGAAAGATGAAGTTTTATCTAATGCCTAAAGTTTAAAAGGTCATTGCCAGCAGTTTCTTTACAATACTGCTAGTTGAGAATCAGTGGAGAGTGAAAATCAGAGAATCGACTTCGACGGTGAAACGGGTTAACCTTGTTTGATCCTTATTCAGAAGGAATTCGTTGAATGTTCTCATGTTAATCTCTGCGGGATAGCAGAAAAGATTGAGGACAGTGTGGTCAAGGAAAGGTCAGTACCTTTCAGCCGTTTCGTAAATTCTTCGTGGGAAAAGTTCGATTTTGGGAACCGAAGCAACATGTCTTGAAAGAGAATTTAAAACGCCTTAAAAAGTCTCTCCCTTAAATGGACTGTGAGCATTTTGAACTTTTGGCAATACTACTTTAAAGAACTGTTTTTGCAACATCGCTTTAAGAACTGTTTAAGCTGCCGCACAGCAGCTGATTTCCGGTTACGTTAGTGATTTCTTTACTTTTGGGGGGTTTGTTTTCAGTGTTTAATAAACATGTTATTTGTTATAAAAACCCTTGCCTAACTCATATATTTATTGTTGCCTGAATCCGTAACAGTACTAACAGGAGCATTTAATGGAAACAATTCACTTTTATTCAAATTAAGTTTATATCCTGAAAATTTTCCAAAATCTTTAAGTGTTTCCAAAAGATTAGGAATTGATTCCTCAAGATTCAAAATAAAAATCAAAGGATCACCTGCATAAAGAGAAATCTTACATATGGTTCCATTTATAGAAATACCATGAATGTTTTTGGCCTCCCGTAATGTTATAACTAAAGGCTCCAATACAAGATTAAACAATAAAGGGCTTAATGGACATCCCTGTCTAGTACCATGAGCCAGTGAAAAGAAAGAAGACCTATAATTGTTAGTAATGACCGTGGCAAATAGGGTTCTTATAGATCATTTGAATCCATCTATTAACATTATTACCAAAACCAAATTTTTCTAATACTTTGAACAAGTATGGCCACTCAACTCTATCAAATGCCTTTTTTGCATCGAGAGATAACACATTGAGGTTGCTTAGATAATGGTGAATAAATAATGTTCATCAATCTCCGAACATTAGAAAAAGAGTAATGGTCTTTAATAAAGCCCATCTGGTCCATAGAGATAATTTTAATTAAAATATTTTCCAAGTGGTTAGCCATTATTTTAAAAAGAATTTTTGCATCCACATTTAATAGCGAAATAGGTCTATATGATGAACATTCAAAAGGGTCTTTATCTTTTTTAAGAATTAAAGGAATAGATGCTTCATAAAAAGAAGGTAAATTACCCTTCTCAAAGGATTCATGAAACATTTCCAAAAGATACAGAGAAAGTAATCTTTCAAATTTTTTGAAAAATCCCACTGAATAACCATCAAGTCTGGGAGCTTTACCGGATTGCATTGATAAAATAGCTTTCTGAATTTCATGCTCGGTAATTGGAGCATCAATCATCTGTTGATCTTCATCAGAAATTTATGGAAATTTAATCTTATGTAAAAAAGCTTCCATTTTGGAGGAATCTGCAGGAAATTGAGATCTATAAAGATCAGAATAAAAATCTTGAAAAGTATTATTAATATCCTCATAGTTACTTACTATATCTTCATTGTTTTTACAAATCTTTAAAATTTATCTTTTAGCTCTAACTGTTCTTAGTTGGGAAGCTAAGAGCTTATTATTTTTATCCCCAGAGATATAAAATTGACTTTTCAATTTAAGCAAATACCCTTCAATAGGATATGTTAGTAATAATTTCTACTGTGATTGTAGTTCTAATCTTCTTTTAAATGAAACAACATTTGGAAAGATTGCATTAATGTTATCCAATTCTTTAATTTGTTTAGAAATTTTATCTAATTCCATTCTTGTTTGTTTCTTCAATTTAGCTATATACGATATAATTTGACCACGTAAATAAGCTTTCAATGTATCCCAAATTAATAACTTGGAGACATTTCCTATATTATTTTTTTTTAAATTCTTTTATCTGAGTTTCAATAAACTCAACAAATTCTGCACTTTGTAATAAATGTTCTGGAAAACGCCGAAATGGTCTATTAGAAACAACATCTTTCAATTCAAATATTAAATTTAAAGGAGCATGATCAGAAATAGCAATTGCATCATACTCACATTTCTGAACATTACATAAAAGTCAAGGGTCAACTATAAAATGGTCAATTCTTGAACATTTATTATGAACATGTGAGAAAAAGGAATATTCTCTATCATTAGGATGCATATGCCTCCAGACCGCAATTAAACCATAATCAATTAAAAAGGGATTAATAAGTGATGCAGAATGGTTAGGAAGTTGATGTTTGGATGATGACTTATCCATTAAAGGATTTAAGCAAGTATTAAAATCACCACCCTTTAATAACATATATTCATTTAAATCAGGTAATAGAGCAAAACTGGCTTTATAAAATGAGGGATCATCTACATTTAGTCCATAAGTATTAACCAAAACCATTTTCTTATTACAAATAATTCCTTTATCAATTAAAAATCTATCATTAATATCAGCTATAATATCCTCCTGACTAAAAGGAATAGTAAAATCGATAAAAATGGAGACACTTCTAGTTTTACTCTGGGAATTTGCATGAAATAGAGGACCCTTCCAAAATTTAAAAAAATCGATTTTTTTCACATAACCTGATATGCGTCCCTTGAGCAAAAATTATATCAGGCTGGAATCGATTTATAACCTTAAATGTTTTCTTGCACTTAATAGGATGATTCCAACTGCGAACATTCCAAGTTAAAACATTTAACTATTTAGATGTCATCATGAAACTTCGTATCTAAAAAAAGTAGTTAGACGCATGTCAGGATAAAGTGATCGAAAATGGAGGAGATGAACAACAAAAAACTAATTAGCGTATGCTCCGGGATTCCATAATGGGGATAAAAAAAGAAAAAAAAACATCCAACCTACAAAGCCCAGAAACAAGTTGATGTCAGTCGATGCAAGCACCAAGAAAAGCATAGACGCGAATACAGCTCCGCCAAGCTGAGTAAAAAAATAATAGAAAAGTAATCTCTATCTCCCTCTACTGAATATAAATCTCATTTCAGTCAACATATATCTCAGTATAATTAACTTGGAAAGATAGTGTTTTTCTTGTGAAAGCAAATAACCTTCAATTTGAAAGTAACCTTCATGAGATCAGATAAGGGAAGAAAAACACATCCAAAACAATTCTTGGAATATTTTCACAAAAGAAAAACAATCACCATCTTTAAATTGTCGAATCTGTCTTTAAAACACATGGAAATCCAAATAATTGCTTTAAAAATATCTTCAATAAAGCACACGAAATAAAAAAAAAACAATTGATTCATTTAAATACTGCAGAAAAAAGTTCTAGATGGTTCAAACTTAACTACAGCCTATCAACAGTTCTCGCACTATATCTTCTAAGGTTGAAACCCTCCAAACCAGTCTTTTTCAAAAATAAAAATACATTTTAAAATAAAGACCTTCTGTGGCCATCAAATCTTCCAATTTCATCTGTCTTTACACCGCAAGACACTCAAACCATTATAAGTCATTCAACTTCAGGCTTCAAATTCGTCATTATTGAAATATTTGCACAGAAGAAAAAAATCGCTATCTTTAAATTGACCAGTCTTTCTTTAAAACGCAAGAAAATCCAGATAATTACTTAAAAGAAACTTTGCAAAAGCATACTAAACAAAAAAAAGTTGGTACATTTAGATGCTACAGAAAAAAAAGTCTAAATGGTTCAGAATTATCTATGATCTTTCAACAGTTTTCCCGCTATATCTTCTGAGGTTAAAACCCTCCAAACCAGACTTTTTTGGAGATAAAGTTACATTTTAAGGTAAAAACTTTTATAATCATCAAATCTTCCAATTTCTTCACTTTACACCACGAGACCATCAAACTATTATAAATCATTCAATATTCGAACTTCAAATTCGCCATCAGACTCGTCAGACAAAGAGTTAATAAAATGCAATGCTTCAGCTGGATCATGGAAAATATGAATTCCAGAATTTTTAATAATGATCCTTAATTTTGCTGGATACTGTAGTAACGGAAAAAGCTTCTTCCGAAAAGCTAGTTTCATGGAAGGACCAAAAGCAGCGCGTTGTTTCACAATTTCACGTGGAAAATCATCAAAAAAACGGATTTCTGAGCCTTGAAATGAAAATATTCTTTGCTTCCTTGCAAGCTTAATAATGCATTCCTTATCTCTAAAACGGAGAAATCGCACCACAATATGCCTGTTTTTACCTTCATCCAAGGATTTTAAAGCTCCAGTTCTGTGAGCCGATTCGATCTCCGGGAGTTGCGAATAAACCTCTGGAAATAAAGACTGAAAGATTTTAGCAATCCAGTGTGTCGGCAGATTCTGATTTTTCTTTTAATCCAACAATTCGAATATTATTCCAACGTGATCGAGCTTCCAGATCCACGATTCTTTTTTGAGTCTTTTCCAAACGAGGAGAGAGATCAGCCGCATTTCGATTGACTTCTTTAAGATCGACGCTCAAAGATTCAAATTTCCCTTTTAGTTGAGCTATTTCACTGCAGCTACTGCTGATTCGAGATTCGAATCTCTTAACCCAAGGGGGTTCTTCCGCGTATTCGTCAGTCTTCTTAGATTTCCCATTAGACAGGTCTGGATTTCGCCTGGTGCTCTTCGAAGTAGCCATAACCATTGCTGTACAAATTTGACTGGATAAAGTTGAAATTTCAAAGTTTAAATCGGAAAAGGGAGAGATTAAAGGCGGACAGTAAGCAACTGAGTCTTACATGTCCGAAAGCTGGAGGCGGAGTCCTGTTTAATAAGATTGGGCCCTTTTTTTTCTTTTACTTCGTTTCTCTACGAATCATACAGTCAAAGTAAGAATTATAAAGCTCAATCATTTAATCATATATTGTGTACTGTTTGTTATTTCGGGGTACTGATTTGTAACAGGACCCATTGCTCAGCATCCACCCAAACAAGATTTCTTAAATTTGGCTGGGCAGGGGGCTATCACCCTCTTTATTAAGCGGCCAGCTGAAGCGAGAGTTACAGTATATAAAGGGTAAAAGAGAGCTGAGGATAGATATAGGACCAATAGAAAATGATGTTGGAGATATTGTAATGAGAGACGCAGAGATGGCAGAAGAACTGAGTGTGTATTTTGCATCAGTATTCACAGTGGAAGACGTCTGCAGTATACTGGACATTCAAGAGTGTCAGGAAAGTTAAATTACGACTGAGAAGGTGCTCAGGAAGCTTCATAGTCTGAAAGTGGATAAATCTCCTGGACCTGGTGGAATGCAGCCTCGGGTTCTGAAGGAAGTAGCTGAAGAGATTGCAAAGGCACTAACAATGATCTTTCAAGAATCGATAGATTCTGGCATTATACCGGATGGCTGGAAAATTGCAAATGTTATTCTGCTATTTAAGAAGGGTGGGAGGCAGCAGAAAGGAAACTATAGACCTGTTAGCCTGACATCAGTGGTTGTGAAGTTGTTGGAATCAATTGTTACAGATGAGTACCTAGAGGCACATGACAAGATAGGCCAAAACCAGCATGATTTCCTGAACGGAAAATCCTGCCTGACTAACGTACTGCAATTTTTTGAGGAAATTACAAGCAGGGTAGACAAAGGAAATGTAATGGATGTGGTGTACTTGGATTTTCAGAAGGTCTTTCACAAGGTGCCACACATGAGGCTGCTTAGCAAGATTGGAGCCCATGGAATTACAGGGAAGTTACTAGCACAAGTGGAGCATTGGTTGATCGGCAGAAAGCAAAGAGTGGGAATAAAGGGATCCTCTTTTGGCTGGCTGCTGGTTGGCAGTGGAGTTCCACAGGGGTTGGTGTTGGGACCACTGCTTTTTACGATGTATGTCAGTGATTTGGTCTATGGGATTAATGGATTTGTGGCTAAATATGCTGATGATACAAAGATCGGTGGAGGAGCAGGTAGTGTTGAGAAAACTGAGAGACTTAGATAGTTTAGGGAATGGGCAAAGAGGTGGCAAATGAAATACAATATTGGGAAGTGTATGGTCATGCACTTTGGTGGAAGAAATAAACGGGCAGACTATTATTTAGATGGAGAGATCATTCAAAATGCAGAGATGCAAAGGCACTTGGGAGTCCTTGTGCAGGATACCCTGAAGGTTAACCTCCAGGCTGAGTCGGTGGTGCAGAAGTTGAATGTAATGTTGGCCTTCATTTCTAGAGGTATAGAATATAAGAGCAGGGATGTGATGTTAAGGCTCTATAAGGCACTCGTGAGACCACACTTGGGAGTGTTGTGTGCAGTTTTGGGCTGCTCATTTTAAAAAGGATATACTGACACTGGAGAAGGTTTACAGAAGATTCACAAGAATGATTCCAGGAATGAAAGAGTTACTGTATGAAGAAATTCTGGCAGCTCTTGGGCTGTATTCCCTGGAGTTCAGGAGATTGAGGTGAGATCTCATAGAAACATTCCAAATGTTAAATGGCCTGAACAGATTAGACATGGTAAAGTTAATTCCCATAGTCGGGGTCTAGGAGAAGAGGGCATGACTTCAGGATTTAAGGACATCCATTTAGAACACAGATGCGGAGAAATTACTTCAGTCAGAGTGTGGCAAATCTGTGGAATTTGTTGCCATGAGTGGCTGTGAAGGCCAAGTCATTGCATGCATTTAAGGCAGAGATAGATAGATTCTTGATTAGCCAGTGCATTAAAGGGTATGGGGAGAAGGCAGGGGAGTGGGGATGACTGGAAGAATTGGATCAACCATGATTGAATAGCAGAGCAGACTCGATGGGCTGAATGGCCTACTTCTGCTCCTATATCTTCTGTTCTTATTAATCTTTAGGGAATCCTGCACATGGACTCCCAAGTCCCTTTGTGCTTCAGTGTTTTGTTTTTTCTTTCCATTTAGAAAATAGTCAACCCTTTCAGTCCTTCCTCCAAAGTGCATGACCACATACCTCCCAACACTGTATTCCATCTGACATTTCTTTGTGCTTCTCCTAATCTGTCAAAGTCCTTCTGTAGTTTTGCTTCTTCAAAACTACATGGCCTGAACTTATCTTCATGTCATCTGCAAATTTTACAACAAACCCATCAATTCCATTATCCAAATCATTGACATATAATGTAAAAAAGAATCACTCCCATCACAGACCCCTGTGGAACACCACTAGTCACTGGCAGCCAGCTAGAAAAGGCTTCCTTTAATCAAAGTCTTTACCTCCTACCAATCAGCCACTGCTTTATTCATGCTAGAATTTTTCCTGCAATACCATGGGCCTATAGCTTGTTAAGCAGCCTCATGTTTAGTACCTAGTCAAAAGCCTTCAGAAAATCCAAGTACACAACATCAACTGATTCTCCTTTGTCTATCCTAATTTCTTCAAAAAATTCCAACAGATATTCCCTTGAGGAAACTATGCTGACTATGGTCTATTTTATCATCTTCCTCCAAATATCCTGAAGCCTCATTCCTTAATAATCTACTCCAACACCTTCGCAACCACTGAGGTCAGACAAACTAGCCTATAGTTTTCCCTTCTTGAAGAGTGGACTGACATTTGCAATTTTCTAGTCTTACAGAACGATTCCAGAATCTAGTGATTCTTGAAAGATCATTACTAATGCCTCCACAATCTCTTCAGCCACCTCTTTTAGAACTCTGGTGTGTACACCATCCAGTGCAGGTGAATTATCCATCTTCAAACCATTCAGTTTTCCAACCTTCGCTCTAATTATGGTTGCTTCACATACTTCATGTACCATGACAACTGGTACTTCCACAATACTGTTAGTGTCTTCTTTGGTGAAGACTGATGCCAAATAGAACCATAGAACATTACAGCACAGAAACAGGCCTTTTGGCCCTTCATGGCTGTGCCGAACCATTTTTCTGCCTAGTCCCACTGACCTGCACCTGGGCCATATCCCTCCAAACCCCTCTCATTCATATATCTGTCCAAGTTTTAGTTAAATGTCAAAAGTGAGCCCGCATTCACCACTTCATCTGGCAGCTCGTTCCACACTCCCACCACTCTCTGCGTGAAGAAGCCCCCCTAATGTTCCCTTTAAACATTTCCCCTTTCACCCTTAACCCTTGGCCTCAGTGGAAAAAGCCTGCTTGCATTCACTCTGTCTATACCCTTCATAATTTTATACACCTTTATCAAATCACCCCTCATTCTCCTACTCTCCAGGGAATAAAGTCCTAACCTACTCAACCTTTCTCTGTAACTCAGTTTCTCAAGTCCTGGCAACATCCTTGTAAATTTTCTCTGCACTCTTTCAACCTTATTAATATCCTTCCTGTAATTTGGTGACCAAAACTGCACACAATACTCCAAATTCGGTCTCACCAATGTCTTATACAACCTCCCCATTACATTCCAACTCTTATACTCAATACTTTGATTTATAAAAACCAATGTACCAAAAGCTCTCTTTACCATCCTATCTACTTGTGACGCCACTTATAGTGAATTATGTATCTATACTCCCAGATCCCTCGGTTCTACTGCACTCCTCAGTGTCCTACCATTTACCTTGTATGTTCTACCTTGGTGTGACCTTCCGAAGTGCAATACCTCACACTTGTCTGCATCTGCCATTTTTCAGCCCATTCCTCCAACTGGTCCAAATCCCCCTGCAAGCTTTGAAAGCCTTCCTCACTGTCCACTACACCTCCAATCTTTGCATCATCAGCAAATTTGCAGATCCAATTTGCCACATTATCATCCAGATCATTGATATAGATGACAAATAACAATGGACCCAGCACTGATCCCTGTGGCACACCACTAGTCACAGGCCTCCACTCAGAGTAGCAATCCTCCACTACCACTCTCTGGCTTCTTCCATTGAGCCAATGTCTAATCCAATTTACTACCTCTCCATGTATACCTAGTGACTGAATCTTCCTAACTAACCTCCCGTGCGGGACCTTGTCAAAGGCTTTACTGAAGTCCATGTAGACAACATTCACTACCTTCCCTTCATCCACTTTCCTGGTAACTTCCTCAAAAAACTCTAATAGATTGGTTAAACATGATCTACCACACACAAAGCCATGGTGACTTTTTCTAATAAGTCCCTGTTTATCCAAATACTTGCAGATCCTATCTCTTCGTATTCCTTCCAATAATTTACCTACTACCTATGTCAAACTTACCGGCCTATAATTTCCCAGCTTATTTTTTGAGCCTTTTTTAAACAACAGAACTACATGAGCTGTCTTCCAATCATCAGGCACCCGACCCGTGGATATCGACATTTTAAATATTTCTGCCAGGGCCCCTGCAATTTCAACACTAGTCTCCTTCAAGGTCCAAGGGAATACCCTGTCGGGTCCTGGGGCTTTATCTACTCCGATTTGCCTCAAGACAGCAAGCACCTCCTCCTCTTTAATCTGTATAAGTTCCAATGACCTTCCTACTTGTTTGCCTTGTTTCCATAGACTCCATTCCAGTTACCTTAGTAAATACAGGTGCAAAAAACGCATTTAATATCTCTCCCATTTCTTTTGGTTCCATACATAGCTGACCACTCTGATCTTCAAGAGGGCCAATTTTATCCTTCCCTTTTGCCCTTAACATACCTGTAGAAGCTCTTCACCCTGACTGCCAAAGCAAACTCATGTCTTCTTTTTCCTTAAGTATTTTCTTACTCTTTTTATACTCCTCAAGCATCTTATTTGCTTCCTGTTGCCTATACTTGTTATACATCTCTCTCTTCTTCTTTACCTTAGTTCCAATATCCCTAGAGAACCAAGGTTCCTTATTCTTATTCATTTTGCCTTTAACCCTGACAGGAACATACAAACTGCACTCACAAAATTTCTCCTTTGAAGGCCTCCCACTTACCAATCACATCCTTGTCAGAGAACAATCTGTCCCAATCTATACTTTTTAGATCCTTTCTCATTTCTTCAAATTTGGCCTTTTTCCAGTTTAGAACTTCAACCCGAGGACCAGATCTATCTTTATCTATGATCAAGTTGAAACTAATGGCATTATGATCACTGGAACTAAAGTGTTCCCCTACACACACTTCTGTCACCTGCCCTAACTCATTTCTAACTCATAAGTTGGATATGGCCCTTGTGGCTAAAGGGATCGGGGGGTATGGAGAGAAAGCAGGTACAGGGTTCTGAGTTGGATGATCAACCATGATCATACTGAATGGTGGTGCAGGCTCGAAGGGCCGAATGGCCTACTCCTGCACCTATTTGCTATGTTTCTATTTCCTAATAAGAGATCTAATATTGCATCCTCTGTAGCTGGAACATCTATATATTGATTTAGAAAACTTTCCTGAACACATTTTACAAACTCTAACCCATCTAGACCTTTATTTTTTATTTTTTTAATTAGTTTTTTATACATTTTCTACATCGCTACAGATAAAAAAAAACCAAATCAAAACGAAGAACATTAGTACAGTGCAAAAATAAACATACAATAATAATATAATACATAAAAAAGATAATTGAGAAATCACCCAAATTGAAGACATGTAAAATTAGTATCCTCCCCAAGCCCCGCAACAAAAAAAATACTCCAGACCAACCACAATACAATATAGAGAATATAAATCAGGACATTCAAACCCCCAAAACTCAAAACTGTAAATACACTTAACAACAGAAGATATTAATGCCTACTACCAAAAAAAAAAGGAGCTGAAAGCAAGGGACCGTTAAAAAAACCTTAGTTAAGAGGAAGGTTATGAAAGTACTCAATAAAAGGTCCCCAGAACTTATGGGACTTTATATACGAATTAAGAACTGAGTAATGAATTTTTTCAAGGTCTAAGCAGGACATAATATCATTAAGCCATTGAGCATGCGTGGGCGGGGCAACATCTCTTCATCTAAGGAGAATTAAACGTCTAGCCAGGAGAGAAGCAAATGATAATATTCGACACTTAGTCAAACTCAGACGTAAATCTGTCTCACCCAAAAAACCGAACAAAGCAATTAAAGGGTTAGGTTCTAGGTGGTGATTCAGAATATATGATAATGTTATGAAGACATCTTTCCAAAATTTCTCCAAGCTAGGACAAAACCAGTACATATGAATGAGAGAGGCCTCACCCCTTTTGCATTTATCACAAAGAGGACTAATATTAGGGTAAAATCGAGATAGTTTAGATTTAGACATATGGGCTCTATGAACAATCTTAAACTGTAAAAGGCAATGGCGAGCACAAAGAGAGGTTGAATTAACCGATTTGAGAATCGAGTCCCAAGTCTCATCAGATAGGGAGATATTTAAATCATGCTCCCAAGCCATTCTAATTTTATCCGCAGGGGCACGTCGTAAGGATGCTAATTTATCATGAATAAATGATATTAAACCTTTACCTAGTGGATTAATAGAAAGAAAGAAATCCATAACATTTTTCTCAGGCATTTCAGGGAAGTTAGGAATTAAAGGATTAATAAAGTGTCTAATTTGGAGAAATCTAAAAAAATGAGCATTGGGCAGATTGAACTTAGCAGAGAGCTGTTGAAAAGATGTGAAGCGATTATCAATAAAAAGATCTTCAAAATGTCTAATGCCCTTCCTATACCAATCATGGAATGCTGAATCATACGTAGTAGGTAAAAAAAAGGTGATTATGTAAGATAGGGCTAGAAAAGGAAAAACCATGGAAACCATAATATTTCCTAAACTGAGCCCATATACGCAAAGTGTGTCTAACAAGAGGATTAACAATTAATCTGGACAAACTACTAGGGAGTACAGAGCCAAGAAGTGCAGAAATAGATAAATCTTTAGTGGAGCTCAACTCCATCGCCACCCAATTAGGGCACTCGGGTTGGCCATGGAAAAAAGACCAAAAGGCAGCACAACGTATATTGGCTGCCCAATAATATAAACGAAAGTTAGGTAAAGCCATCCCACCCCCTTTCTTAGCTTTTTGGAGATAAACTTTATTAATTCTAGAGCGCTTATTCTTCCACAGATATGACAAAATAATAGAGTCTAAGGAATCAAAAAAAGATTTAGGAATAAAAATTGGGATTGATTGAAATAAATATAAACATTTAGGGAAAACATACATTTTAACAACATTGATACGACCTACCAAAGACATAGATAGAGGTGACCATTGTAACAGACTCTGTTTTATAGTATATGAAAGATTGGCAAAATTTTCACGAAAAAGATCTTTAAACTTCCTTGTGACTGTCATCCCAAGATAAGTAAATTGATTATGAACTACTTTAAAAGGGAGATCACGGAATGTTAATTCTTGAGCTTCTTTATGAATTGGGAAAAGTTCACTCTTATGTAAATTAAGTTTATAGCCAGAGAACTGGCTAAACTGATCAAGAAGTGAAAACATTGGAGGTAAGGATGTAGATGGATTTGAAAGAAAAAGTAATAAGTCATCAGCATAAAGAGGAACTTTATGCTCAACACCCCTTCTCCAAATCCCGGTCATTTCAGGACGGTTTTGAAATGCTATCGCCAAAGGTTCTATAGCCAAATCAAAGAGAAAGGGACTTAAAGGGCATCCCTGATGGTTGCCATGTTTGAGGTTAAATAACTGGGATTTCTGAAAATTAGTCAAAACAGAGGCAGTAGGACACAGATATCGCAAATTTGATCCAAGAGATAAAATTTTGACCGAAGTCAAATTTTTCTAAAACTGCAAAAAGGTAGTTCCACTCTATACGATCAAATGCTTTCTCCACATCGAGGGAAATAACACATTCAGGAATCCCTGTTGGAGGTTAATATAAAATGTTAAATAAACGCCGAATGTTAAAAAAAGGAAGACGGTTTTTAATAAAACCAGTTTGATCATCAGAAATAATAGAGGGAATAACAGTTTCTAATCTATAAGCCAAAACTTTGGCCAAGATTTTAACATCAACATTAAGCAAAAAATCGGCCTATACGAGGAACACTCTGTTGGGTCTTTACCCTTTTTTAATAAAAGAATAATAGATGCCTCATTAAAAGAGGGTGGCAATTTACCGTAATTAAACGAGTCAGATAATACTGAGAATAACTGAGGAGAAAGAAGTGAAGAGAATGATTTATAAAATTCTACAGGGAACCCATCAGGTCCAAGAGATTTCCCTGAAGACAATGCAGAAATTGCAAAAGATATTTCTTCTAATGATATAGGTGCATTAAGTTTAGCTTTAAAATCAGATGAAAGCAAAGGAATATTCAGATTATTTAAAAAATGATCAACGGAGATATTCTCATTCAGAGATTCAGAGGAATAAAGTCGAGAATAAAAATTTTTAAATGCATCATTGATTTCTAAGTAATCCGACGTAAAGTCTCCATTCTCTTTCCGGATCTTTGTAATATGTTGTTTGGCTTTGGAACACCTCAGCTGATTGGCTAGAAATTTACCAGATTTGTCACCATGAATATAGAAACGACTCTTACTTTCAAGAAGTTGGCGTTCGACAGGTTGAGTAGACAGAAGATCAAATTTAGTTTGAAATTCTACAGGCTTCTTGTATAACTCAGGATTCTTAGTTTGAGCATACAATTGATCCAATTCTTTAATCTGATTAATGAGGTCTAATCGATCTGCACAGGACTTTCTATTAAGATTTGCTGTATAGGAGATTATTTGACCCCTCAAATATGCTTTCATGGCATCCCAGACAATCTGGGATGACATTTCAGATGATGTATTGGTGTTAAAATAAAAGGTTATCTGATCCTTAATAAATTTTAGAAAGTCATCATCCGATAATAAAGTTGAGTCAAAACGCCAGTGTTTATTCCTCTGAGGGAGACCAGGAAAATTTAAAGACAAAGTAATTGGGGCATGGTCAGAAATCAGTATACTCTGATAATCACAAGAATAGACAAATGGAATAAGTTGATTATCGAGTAAAAAGTAGTCAGTTCTAGTAAAGGTATGGTGAACATGTGAAAAAAAAGAATAATCTCTCTCAGTAGGATGAGGGAAACGCCATATATCAGAGATACCAAAATTAGAGAGAAAAGAGCGAATAGCTAAGGCAGATTTAGTAGGTAGTCTAGTAACAGAGGACGATCGATCCAAATTAGGATCTAACCAACAATTGAAATCGCCACCCAGTATAAGAGTATGAGTTTAAATCTGGTAGTGAGGAGAAAAAACGTTCAAAAAAATTAACATCATCAAAATTGGGAGCATACAGGTTTGCTAGTACAACTTTAGTATTATATAATTTACCAGAAACAATAATAAAATGGCCATTTATCAATGTATCAGATTTCTTATTATGGAGTTCAAAAGGAATATTTGAGTTAATAAGGATGGAGACCTCCCTAGCTTTGGCGGCAAAGGATGAATGAAAATGCTGACCCGCCCACTTTGACAAAAGCCGGGAGTTATCAGAACAACGAATATGAGTTTCTTGAAGGAAAGCTTTGAGTTGTTTAATATGCGAGAAGACCTTCCTTCTTTTAACAGGATGATTCAATCCCTTTACATTCCAGCTCACACATTTAAGTGTATTAACCATTTTCAATTGTTAGTGCATAGAAGGTAGCAGGCATATAAAAAATCAAGCAGTACAACAACAGTCTGGGAGCAAAAATGTAAACATAGATCCATAGAATCAAAACAGAGACATGTCCCGAGTAACAAAGGAAAACAAAAGAAACAGTGAGTAGTGTTGGAACTGGAGAATCCACCCCACCCTCGCAACCCAAAACTAGACGGCTATCTAAAAAAGCAGCTAGCTCTACCAAAAAAATTAACCCAAATATGACTTCCAATTCTGTGTCGTTAACAAAAGTTCCGTATAAATAATACAGCAAATAATAACTATGCACTAGAAAACAGAATTACAAATAGGAACAACTTCAACAGAAGTATAAAACTTAATACAAAGAAAATCAGAAGAAAACTAAAACTAACCTACCCGCGAAAAGTTATAAAAGATTGAAAGAAAAAAAAAGGGAGGGAGAAAAGGGGGAAATTATAAATTCAAAGAGAGTACTTATCAACTATTTACAGAGAAAAAGGCAAAAATGAAACTATGAATCAACCAACAGGGAGGCCTTCAATAAAAACTCCAAACCTCCAAAACAAGTTAAAGACAATTGTAGATCTCTATAGATAAAGTCATACAAAAATAAAATAGATTACACAAGTAAAATCTAAAAGTCTGCAGGGAAACATTAAACTTAGATTATTTATTTAGAAAAAATGCTCCAAGTCCAGGTAGAGATTGACTACAGCCCTTAGAGTTTCAATAGATAATGTCTGAATTATTCAAGTAAAGTCTGAGTTCGGAAAAAAATAGTTTTACTTCGAGAAGTACTTATCAACCATTTTAGAAGGTCAGGCCGGTTCCGAAGAAGATGGGGTGGCCGGAAGACTTCCAACAAACACCTCAGCCTCCTTCACTGATTTAAACCACTTATAATCTCCAGTAGTAAGCGTAATTCGAAGATCGGCTGGATTTCGAAGAGAGGGTCTGAATCTGCGATCAAAAAGCACTTTCATTACACCTTTAAACTCAGCACGCATCTTCAGAACCTGGGGGGCATAATCCTCCACAAAACGAATGACCGTATTTTGAAAAGCAAAAGTACCTCTGCGGCGTGCCTCCATAATCAAACGGTTTTTCACCTGGTATTGATGAAAGCATAGAATGAGAGTTGCACGAGGAACATACATCTTGTGAGCCCTTTCAAGCTCAGGTGGAGTCGTAAGAAATTCTTTCCCAAAAATCTCCCAGAGAAAATCAGAAAAAAATTCAATGGGAGAGCCCTTTTCGGTGGCCTCTGGCAAACCAAGAATTTGTAGATTGCAACGTCTGCTCTGATTTTCAAGATCCACCATTTTGGAAAAAAGTTTACTGTTCTTCTCCTCTAGGTTGGAGCAGAGAGTTTCAAGATATTGAACACGGCGTTGTAAATCTTCAGAAGTTAAGTCAATGCGAGATAAATGTTCAGCATGTTCATCCACTCTAGCATTGATCTGATCCAATTTGAAATCCAGCTGGTTGAAAGAAGTTCTAAATTCAGTTCTAAAATCCTTTAAAGTATCTTGTCGATGTTGCTCCAAAACAGCGAGAATGTCAGCCGGCAAAGCCATAGAAGTTTCCTTTTTCCCAGTTTTAGTACTTTTGGTAGCCATTATAAGATAGATGTGTTGCAGGCAGGTAAAAGAGAACTAATAAGATACCTAACTAAGGTTTAAGAAGGGAGACATATAGTGCAAAGATAGGAAGAATAACGGAGCAAAAATTCGGAGCGACTGAACAATTGCCATCTTACCGGAAGTCTCATCTAGACCTTTAACAGTGTGGGAGTCCCAATCAATGTGTGGAAAATTAAAATCCCCTACAATCACAACTTTCTGTCTCCTGCAGTTGTCTGTTATCTCTCTGCAGATTTGCTCCTCCAATTCTTGCTGACTATTTGGTGGTCTATAATACAATTCTATTAATGTGGTCATACTTTTCTTGTTTCTCAGCTCCACCCATATGGCCTCAGTAGACAAGCCTCTAATCTGTCCTGCTGAAGCACTACTGTAATATCTTCCCTGACTAGCAAAGCCATTCCCCCACCCTTCATCCCTCTGTCTCTATCACGTCTGAAACATCGGAACCCTGGAACATTGAGCTGCCAGTCCTGCCCCTCCTGTAGCCAAGTTTCAGTAATGGCTTTGTTGTCATCATTCCATGTGTCAATCCAGGCCTTCAGCTTGTATGCCTTTCCCACAATATTCCTTGCATTGAAATATGCACACCTCAGAAGATTGTTACCACCACACACAACCTTACTATTTGTGACCTTGCATGAATTACTAACATCATTTATTTTTACCCCCGTTCCACTATCTACTCTAGCACTCTGGTTCCCATCCCCCTGCAAATTTAGTTTAAACCCTCCCCAATAACACTAGCAAACCTCCGTGCAAGTATATTGGTTCCCTTGCAGTTCAAGTCTCTCTTGTACAGGTCCCACCTGACCCAGAAGAGGTCCCAATGATCTAGAAATCTGAAACCCTGCCCCCTACACCAGTTTTTTAGCCATGTGTTCATCTGCCAGAGCATCCTCCTCTTACCCTCACTGGCATGTGGCACAGGCAGCAATCCGGAGATTACTACCCTCGAGGAGCTGTTTTTCAACTTCCCACCAAGTTCTCTGTACTCACTCTTCAGAACCTCCTGACTCTTTCTACTTATGTCATTGGTACAGCAGCTGTTTCAAAGACTACCACAAAGAGTCCCTCATAGACCTCAACACCACTCCCAGTAGCTGGGAATCGCTTGCTCTGGACCACCCAACCTGGTGGAGCAGGACCACTAAAGGAGCGTATGCAGCAGAAATCAGATGCACCGCAGCGGCTCAGAGGAAACGTGCCGTGCGCAAGGCTCGAGCTACCTCCACTTCCACTGCAGCACCTACCCTCATGTGTCCCACATGTGGACGAGCTTTCAGGGCCCGGATTGGCCTCACCAGTCACCTCCGGACCCACAGTCACAAACCCTCCATCTGACAGAAGTTGTGGTCGTCTTCGACTCCGAAGGATGAACAATAACAACAAGTCATTGGTACCGATGTGTACCACGACATCTGGCTGATCACGCTCCCACTTCAGAATGTTGTGCACTCGATCAGAGACATCCCTGACCCTGGCACCTGTGAGGCAACAAACCATCTGGGAGTCTCCGTCACGACCACAGAATCTCCTGTCTGTACCCCTGACTCTGGAGTCCCCTATCACTGCTGCTCTCCTCTTCTTCCTCCTCCACTTCTGCACTGCAGAACCAGACTCAGTGCCAGAGATCAGGCTGCCGCAGTTTGTCCCAGGTAAGCCATCCCCCCCCAACAGTATCCAAATCAGTATACCTGGTCTGGAGGGAAATGGCCACAGGGAAACCCTGCACTACCTGCCCTTTCCCCTTCCCTCGCCTGACGGTAACCCAATTACTGTGCCCTGTTTCTTAGGTGTAACTACCTCCCAGAAGCTACTATCTATAATCTGCTCAGTCTCCCGAATGATCCAAAGGTCATCCAGCTCCTGCTCCAGTTCCCTAACATGGTCTGTTAGGAGCTGCAGCCAGCTGCACTTCTTGCAGGTATCGTTGTCAGGGACACCAGAGGTCTCCCTGACTTCCCACGTCCTGCAAGAGGAGCACTCCAACATCCTGCCTGGCATATTCTATAGTCTGAACAAAAAAAAAGAAAAACAGAAACTTACTGGAACCTACCCTCACCTCTGCCTGTTTCTTGCCGAAGCCTGACTGAGCCAAAGCCGTCCCACTCCGACTCAGTCCACTCCAACGATGGCCACTGTACATGACGGTCTTTCTTTTAAACCTTGGCGCACTATGTCACACACCTGCACAGTCTAGCCTCTTTTCCCCGAGCTGTTAAAGAAAAATGACCTTCCCTCCGTGATGCCTTCAGTCTTCCACTCTCAGCCTCTTGTTTCGATTGAAAATTCAGTTCGTCCACTATGTCGTTGTCCTCCATTGCTACCTCTCCAGCTTCATTTTTCAGCAGTCCAATATCCACTCTTGCCTCTCTTTTACACTTAATGTTTCTGAAGAAACTTTTGGTATCTTTTTGAATTTACTGGCTGGCTTACTTTCATATTCCATCTTTACCTTCTTAATGACTTTTTAGTTGTCTTCTGTTAGTTTTTAAGAGCTTCATACATCTCTAACTTCCCATTATTTTTTGCTTTATTATATGCCCTCTCTTTGGCTTTTATGTTGGCTTCGACTTCTCTTGTTAGCCATGGTTGTGTAATGTTACCTTTAGAATGCCTATTCCTCTTTAAGACATCTATATCCTGTGCCTTCCGAATTGCTTCCAGAAATTCCAGCCATTGCTGCTCTGTCATCATCCCTGTCAGTGTTCTCTTCCAATCAATTCTGGCCGTCTCCTCTCTCATACCTCAGTAATTCTCTTTACTCCACTGTAACACTGATACATCTGACTTTAGCTTCTCCTTCTCAAATTTCGGAGGAATTTGATCATATTATAATAAGCGTTCTTTTACCTTAAGCTCTCTAATCAGTCTCAGTTCATTGCATAATGCCCAATCCAGAATAGCTGATCCTCCCATGGGCTTAACCACCAGCTGCTCTAAAAAGCCATCACTTAGGCAGACTATGAATTCCACCCCTCCACCGCCCCCCCAGAATCCACACCAACCTGATTTTCCCCAATCTTCAGGCATATTGAAGTCCCCCTTGAATATTGTAACAGTGCCCTTTTGGCATGCAATTTCTATCTCCCATTGTAACATCATTACTACTGTTTGGGGGTCTGTATGCATCTCCCTTCAGAGTCTTTTTACCCTTACAGTTTCTGAGCTCTATCCACAATGATTCAACAGCTTCCAATCCTGTGTCACCTCTTTTAACTATCTGATTTCATTTTTTTTACCAAAGATATGCCACCCTTTCTGCTTTCCTACCTATCCTTTCAATATCGTTAAGCTCCCAGCTATAATTAGGATGCAGCAATCATAATATAATAGAATTCACCCTGAAGTTTGAGGATATAATGTCAGATGTATCAGTATTAAAATGGTGATAAAGGGAATTAGAGGCATGAGAGAGGAGCTGGCAAAAGTTAATTGGAAAGGGACCCGAGCAAGAATGATGGCAGGGCAATTATTGTTGTTTCTGGGAGCAATTAGGAAGGGGCAGGATTGATACATCCCATTGAAGATCGATTCTAAAGGGAGGAAGAGGCAACTGTGGTTGTCAAGGGAAATCACAGCATAATATAAAAGAAAAAATTAGTGTGAACTTAGAGGATTGGGAAACTTTACAAAACCAAAAGAAGGCAACAAAAAAGCCATAAGGAGAGAAAAGACAAAAATCACAGGGGGGGACAGCCTACCCTGGGGAGGCAACAGTGGCCATGCCTCTGGCATAGGGTCTGGCCCTGTGGCTCAGAAGGGTAGGGAAGATTAGAGGAAGGCAGTAATGATAGGGGACTCTATAGTTAGGGGGTCAGACAGGCGATTCTGTGGACGCAGGAAAGAAACTCGTATGGTAGTTTGCCTCCCAGGTGCCAGGGTCAGGGATATTACAGATCATATCCATGAAGTCATGAGGCATGGGATAAGTGGAACCTTGGCTGTTTGGATTAAAAAATTGGCTTAAAGGAAGAAAGCAGAGGGTAGTTGCGGAAGGATTCTGCCTGGAGGTCGGTGACTAGTGGAATGCCGCAGGGATTTGTCCTAGGACCCCTGCTATTTGTGATTTTTATAAATGACCTGGATGTAGAGGTGGAAGCATGGGTGAGTAAGTTTGCGGATGACACGAAGGTTGGAGGAGTTGTGGATGGAGCTGTAGGTTGTTGAAGGTTACAAGAGGATATAGACAGGCTGCAGGGTTGGGCAGAAAAATGGCAGATGGAGTTCAATCCGGACAAGTGTGAGGTGATGCATTTTAGAAGGACAAACCAGAAGACTGAGTACAGGATTAATGCTCAGTTACTTAAGAGTGTGGGGGAATGCCATACTAGATCTAGTATTAGGTAACGAACCAGGTCAGGTCACAGATCTGTCAGTGGGTGAGCATCTGGGGGACAGTGATCATTGCTCCCTGACCTTTAGCATTATCATGGAAAAGGATAGAATCAGAGAGGATAGGAAAATTTTTAATTGGGGAAGGGCAAATTATGAAGCTATAAGGCTAGAACTTGCAGGTGTGAACTGGGATGATGTTTTTGCAGGGAAATATACTATGGACATGTGGTCGATGTTGAAGGATGTTAGGGATAAATTTGTCCCGGTGAGGAAGATAAAGAATGGTAGAGTGAAGGAACCATGGGTGACAAGTGAAGTGGAAAATCTAGTCAGGTGGAAGAAGGCAGCATACATGAGGTTTAGGAAGCAAGGATCAGATGGGTCTATTGAGGAATATTGGGTAGCAAGAAAGGAGCTTAAGAAGGGGCTGAGAAGAGCAAGAAGGGGGCATGAGAAGGCCCTGGCAAGTAGGGTAAAAGAAAACCCCAAGGCATTCTTCAATTATGTGAAGAACAAAAGGATGACAGGAGTGAAGGTAGGACCGATTAGAGATAAAAGTGGGAAGATGTGCCTGGAGGCAGTGGAAGTGAGTGAGGTCCTCAATGAATACTTCTCTTCGGTATTCACCGCTGAGAAGGAACTTGATGACGGTGAGGACAATATGAGTGAGGTTGATGTTCTGGAGCATGTTGATATTAAGGGAGAGGAGGTGTTGGAGTTGTTAAATACATTAGGACGGATAAGTCCCCAGTGCTTGACGGAATATTCCCCAGGCTGCTCCAGGAGGCAAGGGAAGAGATTGCCGAACCTCTGGCTAGGATCTTTATGTCCTTGTTGTCCACAGGAATGGTACCAGAGGACTGGAGGGAGGCAAATGTTGTCCCCTTGTTCAAAAAAGGTAGTAGGGATAATCCAGGTAATTATAGATCAGTAAGCCTTACGTCTGTGGTGGGAAAGCTGTTGGAAAAGATTCTTAGAGATAGGATCTATGGGCATTTAGAGAATCATGGTCTGATCAGGGACAGTCAGCATGGCTTTGTGAAGGGCAGATCATGCCTAACAAGCCTGACAGAGTTCTTTGAGGAGGTGACCAGGCATATAGATGAGGGTAGTGCAGTGGATGTGATCTACTTGGATTTTAGTAAGACATATGACAAGGTTCCATACAATAGGCTTATTCAGAAAGTCAGAAGGCATGGGATCCAGGGAAGTTTGGCCAGGTGGATTCAGAATTGGCTTGCCTGCAGAAGGCAGAGGATCGTGGTGGAGGGAGTACATTCAGATTGGAGGGTTGTGACTAGTGGTGTCCCACAAGGATCTCATTCTGGGACCTCTACTTTTTGTGATTTTTATTAATGACCTGGATGAGGGGGTAGAAGGGTGGGTTGGCAAGTTTGCAGACGACACAAAGCTTGGTGTGTTGTAGATAGTGTAGAGGATTGACGAAGATTGCAGAGAGACATTAATAGGATGCAGAAGTGGGCTGAGAAGTGGCAGATGGAGTTCAACCCGGAGAAGTATGAGGTGGTACACTTTGGAAGGACAAACTCCAAGGCAGAGTACAAAGTAAATGGCAGGATACTTGGTAGTGTGGAGGAGCAGAGGGATCTGAGGGTACATGTCCACAGATCCCTGAACGTTGCCTCACAGGTAGATAGGGTAGTTAAGAAAGTTTAAGGGGTGTTAGCTTTCATAAGTCGAGGGATAGAGTTTAAGAGACGCGATGTAATAATGCAGCTCTATAAAACTCTAGTTAGGCCACACTTGGAGTACTGTGTCCAGTTCTGGATGCCTCACTATAGGAAGGATGTGGAAACATTGGAAAGGGTACAGAGGAGATTTACCAGGATGCTGACTGGTTTAGAGAGTATAGATTATGATCAGAGATTAAGGGAGCTAGGGCTTTACTCTTTGGAGAGAAGAAGGATGAGAGGAGACATGATAGATGTGTACAAGATATGAAGAGTAATAGACAGAGTGGACAGTCAGCACCTCTTCCCCAGGGCACCACTGCTCAGTACAAGAGGACATGGCTTTAAGGTAAGGGGAGGGAAGTTCAAGGCGGATATTAGATGAAGGTTTTTCACTCAGAGAGTGTTTGGTGCGTGGAATGCACTGTCTGAGTCAGTGGTGGAGGCAGATACACTAGTGAAGTTTAAGAGACTACTAGACAAGTATATGGAAGAATTTAAGGTGGGGGGGTTATATGGGATGCAGGGTTTGACGGTTGGCACAACATTGTGGGCCGAAGGGCCTGTAATATGCTGTACTATTCTATGTTCTAACAAAGGGACCTTGGGGTTCAAATCCATACAACCCTCAAGGTCGCTGCACAGGTTGATTGAGTTCAAGAGTAGAGGGGTCATGTTGCAACTCTACAAATCTCTGGTGAGACCGCATTTAGAGTATTTGTGTTCAATTCTGGTCACCTCATTATAGGAAGGATGTGGAAGCTATGGAGAGGGTGCAGAGATTTACCAGGATGTTGCCTGGATTGGAGAACAAAGTCATATGAAGCAAGGTTAGCAGAGCTGGGACTTTTCTCTTTGGAGTGTAGAAGAATGAGAGGTGACTTGATAGAGGTCTACAAGATTATGAGAGGCACAGGTAGGGTGAATAGTCAGTATGGTTTTATATTGCTATATTTCTACACTATCCTTGGTTGGTGTGTCTGTCTGACCTGTTTCCCAGCACACCAATAGCAAACACCAGAGGGCATATGTACAAAATTAAGGGAGGGAAGTTTAGAGGAAACATCATGGGTAAGTTTTTTTTACACAGAGGGTTGTGAGTGCCTGGAATGACTTGCCTGTGATGGTGGTGGAGGCTAAATCATTAGGGGTATTTAAGAGCCTCTTGGATAGGCACATTGGAGAAAGAAAAATGTCGGGTTATGGGGTAGTGTGGGTTTAGTACCTTTTTTCAAGGATTATATGGGTCGGCACAACATGAAGGACTGAAGGGCCTGTACTGTTCTGTGGTTCTATATCCTGCAGTGGGAGGGAGAACAGCCAGAGATTGTGGCACGTATTGGTACCAATGACATAGGTAGGAAAAGGGAAGAGGTCCTGAAAAAAGACTACAGGGAATTAGGAAGGAAGTTGAGAAGCAGGACCACAAAGGTAGTAATCTCAGGATTACGGCCTGTGCCATGCGACAATGAGAATAGAATAAGGTGGAGGATAAATGCATGGCTGAGGGATTGGAACAGAGGACAGGGATTCAGATATCTGGATCATTGGGAACTCTTTTGGGGCAGGTGTGACCTGTACAAAAAGGATGGGCTGTACCTAAATCTCAGGGGGACCAATATCCTGGCGGGGAGGTTTGCTAAGGCTACTGGGGGTGTTTAAACCAGAATTGTTGGTGGGTGGGAACTGAACTGCAGAGACTGGAGATGAGGAGGTTGGCTCACAAATGGAGAAAGCTTGTAGAGACTGCGAGAGGGAGGATAGGCAGGTGATAGAGAAGGGACGCGTTCAGACCAAAGGTTTGAGATGTGTCTATTTTAATGCAAGGAGAGTTGTGAACAAAGCAGATGAGCTTAGAGCATGGATCAGTACTTGTTGCGGTGGCCATTACAGAGACTTGGATGGCTCAGGGACAGGAATGGTTACTTCAAGTGCCAGGTTTTAGATGTTTCAGAAAGGACAGGGAGGGAGGCAAAAAAGATGGGGGCGTGGTACTGTTGATCAGAGATAGTGTCATGACTGCTGAAAAGGTGAATGCCATAGAGGGATTGTCTATAGAGTGTCTGTGGGTGGAGGTTAGGAACAGGAAGGGGTCAATAACTTTACTCGGTGTTTTTTATAGGCTGCCCAATAGTAACAGGGATATCGAGGAGCAGATAGGGAAACAGATCTTGGAAAGGTGAAATAATAACAGTAGTTGTGATGGGAGATTTTAATTTCCCAAATATTGATTGGCATCTCCCTAGAGCAAGGTTTAGATGGGGTGGAGTTTGTTAGGTGTGTTCAGGAAGTTTTCTTGACACAGTATGTAGATAAGCCTACAAGAGGAGAGGCTATACTTGATCTTGTATTGGGAAATGAACCTGGTCAGGTTTCGGATCTCTCAGTGGGAGAACCATTTGGAGATAGTGATCATAATTCTGTCTCCTTTTCAATAGCATTGGAGAGATAGGAACAGACTAGTTAGAAAAGCATTTAATTGGAGTCAGGGGAATTATGAGGCTATCACGCAGGAAATTGGAGGCTTAAATTAGAAACATGTTCACAGGGAAAAGTACGGAAGAAATGTGACAAATGTTCAGGGGATATTTGTGTAGTGTTCTGAATGGGTACGTTCCAATGAAATAGGGAAGTTATGGCAGGGTCCCTGAACCGTGGTGTACAAAGGCTGTAATAAAACTAGTCAAGAAAAGCTTAAGAAAGGTTCAGAGAGCTAGGTAATGTTAGAGATCTAGAACATTATAAAGAGCTTCGGAAGGAAATTAGGAGAGCCAGAAGGGGCCATGAGAAGGCCTCGGCGTGCAGAATTAAGGAAAACCCCAAGGCATTGTACAAGTATGTGAAGAGCAAGAGGAGAAGATGTGAAAGAATAGGATTTACCAAGTGTGACAGTGGGAAAGTGTGTATGGAACCAGAGGAAATAGCAGAGGTACTTAATGAATACTTTACTTCAGTATTCACTATGGAAAAGGATCTTAGTGGTTGTAGTGATGACTTGCAGCAGACTGAAATGCTTGAGCATGTAGATATTAAGAAAGAGGATGTGCTAGAGCTTTTGGAAAGCATCAAGTTGCATAAGTCGCCAGAACCAGACGATACATACCCCAGGCTACTGTGGGAAGAGATTGCTGAGCCACTGGTGATGATCTTTGCATCATCGAAGGAGATGGGAGAGGTTTTGGAGGATTATGGATGTTGTTCCTTTATTCAAGAAAGGGAGTAGAGATAGCCCAGGAAATTATATATAGACCAGTGTGTGTTACCTCAGTGGTTGTTAAGTTGATGGAGAAGATCCTGAGAGGCAGGATTTATGAACATTTGGAGAGGTATAATATTAGTAGTCAGCATGGCATGGTCAAGGGTAGGTTGTGCCTTACGAACTTGATTGAATTTTTTGAGGATGTGACTAAACACATTGATGAAGAAAGAGCAGTAGATGTAGTGTATATGGATTTCAGCAAGGCATTTGATAAGGTACCCCATGCAAGGCTTATTGAGAAAGTAACAAGGCGTAGGATTCAAAGAGACATTCTTTTGTGGATCCAGAACTGGCTTGCCCACAGAAGGCAAAATGTGATTGTAGACAGGTCATATTCTGCATGGAGGTCAGTCACCAGTGGAGTGCCTCAGGGATCTGTTCTGGGACCTTTGCTCTCTTCGTGATTTTTATAAATGACCTGGATGAGGAAGTGGAGGGATGGGTTTGTAAACACGAGGGAATCTGCAGATGCTGGGTTTGTAATTTTGCTGATGACACAAAAGTTGGAGGTGCTGTAGATAGTGTGGAGGGCTGTCAGAGGTTACAGAGAGACATTGATAATATGCAAAACTGGGCTGAGAAGTGACAGATGGAGTTTAACCCAGATAAGTGTGAGGTTGTTCATTTTGGTAGGTCAAATATGATGGCAGAATATAGTATTAATAGTAAGACTCTTGGCAGTGTGGAGAATCAGAGTGATCTTGGGGTCTGAGTCCATAGGATGCTCTAAGCAGCTGTGCAGGTTGACTCTGTGGTTAAGAAGGAATATGGTGCATTGGCCTTCATCAATCGTGGAATTGAATTTAGGAGCCGAGAGGTAATGTTGCAGCTAAATAGTACCCCGGTCAGACCCCACTTGGAGTACTGTGCTCATTTCTGGTCGCCACACTACAGGAAGGATGTGGAAACTATAGAAAGGGTGCAGAGAAGATTTACGTTGCCTGGATTGGGGAGCATGCCTTATTTGAAAATAGGTTGAGTGAACTCGGCCTTTTCTCCTTGGAGCAACGGGGGATGAGAAGTGACCTGATAGAGGTGTATAAGATGATGAGAGGCATTGATTGGGTGGATAGTCAAAGCTTTTTCCCAGGGCTAAAATGGCTAACACGACACACACAGTTTTAAGGTGCTTGGAAGCAGGTACAGAGGAGATGTCAGAGGTAAGTTTTTTTTTAACTCAGAGTGATGAGTGTGTGGAACGGGCTGCTGGCAACGGTGGTGGAGGTGGATACAATCGGGTCTTTAAAGAGACTTTTGGATAGGTACATGGAGCCTAGAAAAAGAGGGCTATGGGTAATCCTAGTAATTTCTAAGGTAGGGACATGTTCAACACAACTTTGTGGGCCGAAGGGCTTGTACTGTGCTGTAGGTTTCCTAGGCTTCTATTCCATCTCATGTACTCAATACATTGATTTATAAAGACCAATGAGCCAAGATCTTTCTTTATGACCCTCTCTACCTGCTTTCTCTGGTGGACAGAGTGTCCAGTGCTCCTGGAGTGGCCTTTTATATATTGGTGAGACCTGACGCAGATTGGGAGACCGCTTCGCTGAACACCTATGCTCTGTCTGCCAGAGAAAGCAGGATTTCCCAGTGGATTTCCCACTTTAATTCCACGTCCCATTCCCATTTTGATCTGTAGACAGGTGAAAGATAAGCAAGGTAGTGTTGAGGAAATGGAGTTTGCAGAAGTACTTACAGAGATACCCACCGCAGTAAGAGGAGTTCAAACGTTCTCCATGTGGATTTCCTTTGGGCGCTCTGGTTTCCTCCCACAGACATTGCAAATTGTCCCATGGTAAAGCTAGGGTTAAATCGGGATGGCAGGAGGGTGTTGCCTAGCAGCATGGCTATAAGAGCTAGAAGGGCCTATCCTGCACTTATCTCAATGAATAAATAGATGAGGTGAATGGGTAAAGAAGTGGCAGAT
The DNA here is from genome assembly GCF_030144855.1 of Hypanus sabinus. NCBI lineage: Eukaryota > Metazoa > Chordata > Chondrichthyes > Myliobatiformes > Dasyatidae > Hypanus > Hypanus sabinus. The sequence continues at coordinate 108,552,953 of NC_082719.1, forward strand.
GGAAGTGTATTTTCAAAGTTCAAAGTAAATATATTATCATTGAACATATATGTCACCATTTTCGACCCTGAGGTTTGTTTCTTGCAGAAACACAGGAAACACAATAAAATCAATGAAAGACCACACCGAACAGGATGGAAAATAACCAATATGCAAATACAAAAAGGCGAATCTCCCCTCTGCATGGTCCACTCCCCTCTACTTTATCCCGTGGTCCACTCTCCTCTCCTTTATCCCGTGGTCCACTCCCCTCTCCTTTATCCCGTGGTCCACTCTCCTCTCCTTTATCCCGTGGTCCACCCCCCTCTCCTTTATCCTGTGGTCCACTCTCCAATCTCCAGCCGCTTCCGTTTTCCACTTACCACCTACCAGCTTCAAACTTAATTTCCTCCTCCCACACCCACCTTCTGTCAGAGATTCCCAAGCTTATTTTTAATGTCATGGCCTCCTACCATTAACCAAGGGGTCAATGGACCCCAGGTTGGGAACCCCAATCTAGCTTGTCCTTCTCCTCCCACATCCCTACCTTCTTATTCTGGCATCTTCCCCCTTCCTTTCCAGTTATGATGAAGGGTTTGGCCCAAAATGTCAACTGTTAATTCATTTCCATTCCTGCTGCCAACATTCTGTGCATGTTGCTCTGCAGGATCTTTTGTGTTTAATCTTTATCTTTAACCAGGTCAATATGGTGCATTAGCTTTGAACAACCTGAACACAAGGGCACTATTCAGTTAAAAATATGCTGCTATGTGTACATGCAACAAATGTCTATGGGCTCACACTTTTTCCAGCTGCATTGTCCTGATCTCCTCACTCACCCCTGGGGTGTTCAGATTTCCTCCCTCACTCTGAGGTGTCGTTCTACCCCCTCACTCACCCTCGAGGTATCCTGAACTCTTCACTCACTCTGAGGTGTCCTTCGCCCTCACTCACCTCAAGGTGTTCTTCTACTCCTTCATTCACCTCCAACATGTCCTTCTGCCCCCTTTGTTGTTCCTAACATGGGAAGGCAAAGGCTTTGGCTACATGTGGCGATTGGGTATAATTTGAGAAGTAGACAATAATGTACAAGTCAAAAGTACACTTTGACAATTCAACATGTACATTCATGAACTATTTGTAAAATTATAAACTATTTCATAGGAATGTCTGATTTTATTCTTTCGATAGATTTCTTACTGAACACAGAATTACATTCAGAAGGGATTATACAGTATATAACAGTGCAATTCCTTTACAACATCAACTCATTTCAAAATATACACAGTCGATGCAATTCACATCAAATGATGGGAATTCTAACTGAGCAGTAGATAGTGGAATGATGAGAATCTGAGAGTTTGATCAATATTTACAGTGTAAGATCTAGGTTCTGCAGAACACATCACCTACAGGAAGCACTCCCACATAAAACAAATCTGAAGACTAACACCACACAAAGCACATTGGAAAAGGACATTAGAGGTAATCAGTATTTGCCATTCAACTGCTCAGTACGGTTGAGCATCACCTGTTTGATTTTAACAAAATGATAGCTGAAATAGATTCCAGTAACAGTGTATCCAAACTAAACATTTGCATAAACACCGGCATTTTGATTAAAGAATTGTTGAGTTTTAACATTTTATTATTTGGTGTTTGGACTGTCGAGTATAATTTGTTTCCCATCACATTAATGTGGCAAAAACAGGCACATGAGCAGATCACTACATCTTCGCAAAACACAATAAAAATAATTTCTCACAATTACCTACCAGTTACTGATATTCTAAAGTGACCTTTGGAGGACAATGGTAACAATCACCTATTTCAGTGGAGAAACAGATTTTACTGTCAGTATTCACTGTTTAATGCTGGAAGTTAGTAAAAAAAAACTATAAAAGAAGCTCAATGTTTTAGGCTCAGCCAATGTTTTAAGTTTGTCATTTTCTTACTGACTTTGCATGTTATTTATTGGCCTCATCCAGAAAACAAGCAGCACAAACAAGGCACTAACAAAACACCATTGCCTGCTAGAGTCAGCTTTAGTAACTACACCATTGGCCAATAGGATTTTTGTAAAGTTTATATTTAAACTCACCCATTCTAGGTTATGCAGCCCCACACAATTAATTTAACTAATTAATAAGTGACACTGGCACAGAAGGATAAATCAAAATAATTTTTGTGAGATTATTATATATTGCCCTAGATTAAAACACTGCTTTAATACATTCAGACACCTTGCAGCTTTGGCCAGTAAAAGAGGCAAACATTTTTTTCCTCTCCAGGAAAGGAAGTGTAAATCCTGAAACTCATAAACAGACAATCTGTGACGTACTGCGGTCACAAATCAGTGTGCAGAAATGTATGATATGCTGCTAAAAACACAACCCATTCAATATCCTTGTACTTGCCTCTATGGTTACTAATATATAAATGCAACATAAATATAATTCCCAAGAAACCCAAAACATTAACATATAACAATCCACAAAACTTTAAGCATCATAACAAAATAGAATTGGTTCTATCAAATCAAAAAGGTACAAATATGCATTTAATTTTGTTTAAAAACTCTTAGCATTATCAAAATAGAACTCTAAAATTTCACCACGTAAACAATTTGGGACCTAGAAAGTTCCCCATCTTCTAATGGCTGCAATTTCCTTTCAGTAAAAGCACCAGCACACAACTAAAACAGAGTTGCATTTCTAAAGGAAAACCATCTTCCCCATTGTCATTATGAAAGATTTGTAAAGCACTTAATAATGTATGCATTTGCCAACTGTATCACCATGCCAGTACCACCCACCAAAGGAACTCAAACACAAAATATGGCTGATGATGAAAGTCTGAGGATTAAAAACCAAAAAATGTTCAAAAATATTGCAGAGCAGAAGGAGAATGAACAATTTAGATCACTTTCTGTTCTATTTCAGCACAGGAGTTTGTTTTAATTAACCTTTTGTTGAATATTTTAGCAGTGTCATGGCAAGAGGGAAGAAAATGAAGAGATTAAAACATGCAATAAAAAATAAACCAATTCCAATGGTATTAGATAACAAGATTCATGTATATCCAATTCAGTTCATGAGAATTAGACAAAATCCTTACTTCATTACTTTTCCCCACTGGTTGGCAAACAAACAAATTCCTGTGAGAGTGGAATGTGACAATGTATTATTGTAGATGGAATTGTGTTTGGTACTTCACTGCATTAATATTCACTGGAACAACAATGATGTTTGGCTATCACTCCCTGAATAAAACTAATGTAATGAGTGTTCATTATAGCAGAGATGCATGATACCATTACCACGCATTGTAAGCACAAGATGAATTCATGGTCAAAACTTTTCCCTTTTCTCGATGCATACCAGGGGAACCATACTGTGGATCATTGTGAAAACAACTGTGTTCTTCATTCACTGGGTTGCCTTTCTACTAAAAGCTAGGTAGGACACTTTGGCTGCTGTTAGTTCATAATTGTGACTCATGAGTGTTCCCTTTACACATACTCTTTAGACACTGTTACCAGCAGAAAAAGTTGTCTTTTATTGCTAATAACAGCTGGAGGTTTCACCACCAAAATCCCTTGCTCAGTAAAGTCAGGTACTCCTCTAGTACAGGGGGTGACGTGAATTTTGGAAAAAGTAAGGTTTCAATCTGTCAGTAACAGAAATGGGACATTTTGAACAGGTTATTCTAGTATTTTATACAAGTATCAAATAGTATTCAAAAAGTAGGGAACTGCATCATTCCATTTATATCCCCATGAGGGAGAGTAAACCCCTGAGCTAGCGTAGGACAGAATATCATTTGTCACATGATGTGTGATCATATGATGTGGTCACCCATACTGGCTATAATCACCAAGTGAAACAATCAAATTGATATGCCCTTAAATCATACTGTTTCAAAAAGTTTGGCAAAGATTACTTATAACCGGTGTCCTGAGACAAACCAGTAGGAAAATTTGTAACATTACAATTTACAACATTTTAAAACTAAGCTTTTGGAAAAATAAATAGGTGTTTGGAATGATGTTTGAGCTGTTCTGGTGCCCTCTCAAGAGAGAATATTCAGTTTCACTAAATCTAAAGCAATGTTGTTCTGAACCATTATTCACTCCTTTACTCATTGCTGCATTGAATGGTTATGACTAGTTCTGTGTTCAATCCATTTTTTGAACAATAACTGCATTACAATAATGTGGTGCTAATCAATGAGTGTGTTACTCTGGCTACATATTAACAATGCATCCCTGAATATCTATCACCCTCAAACATAAATATTATTTCTGTATAAAACTATTTTCTCTCTGCAAACATTTCTTTTTCAAAGTTCACTAAAGCATGAATAAGTCTACACCATTAATTAATATTATCAGTTCAAATAACAAAATAATCTGAGGTAAACAAATATTTTAAATGTTCTACCAAAAGAATATGAACATGTACAAGAATCTTGTGATCTCTTAAATGAATTTTGCGAAGGTCTGGAATGAAAATTTTAGAAATGTGAGTATTTTTCCAAAATAAGAGACAAGTAGGAAGAATTTTGAAAATGTATATTCTGCTAATTGTTTGACATTGTTTTCCTGGCCATTATGCTGGGGAGGTCAGAAGACATTACAGAAAAATCATTGTGAAGAGCTGCTCATGTTAAGTTCTAACAGTGCAGAGCATGTTCCTGAAGGGGCAACAATTGAAGCATTTCCTTTCCATACATAGAAGTGATTACTGCAATAATTACTCTACCCTTCAGCTTAGTGAACAAGGAACATCAATCATTTACTTGATAATTCAGTGTTTCTGGGCTACTGGCTGGAGACATCAGACAATCACAGCAAATTTCCAATAGAAATTAGCAAATAAATCTCAAGATTATTACAATGCAAACTGCTCCAAACTTTACATCACTCAGCAATTAAATCCTGATTTCTATCTCCAAATGTTGAAATGAGCTGGTAAGTGTTTTTATTTTTCAGTTGCCCACCTCAGTGGGAGGAAAACTCTCTGCTCTTGAATCTTTGAAACCCCCAGCTTGCTTCCTCTGTTTTTGTTTACATCGTTTCAACATATGAACCTGGGAAAAAAAGAATCACAATTTGTGTAAAACAGAATTTCCTTCAGAGCAAACAGACCGCCAGGTATGTTAGCAACTTTTAAGAGACTTTATGTATGGATATGAATATGTTGGGAATGGAGGGACACGGAATTATCTGCAGGACCTGCCAAAGGGTTTCAGCCCAAAGCATCGACAGTACTTTTTTTTCCAAGGATGCTGCCTGGCCTGCTAAGTTCCTCCAGCATTTTGTGTGTGTTGCTCGGATTCCCAGCATCTGCAGATAATCTCTTGTTTGTAGTTGACAGAATAGATGGCTTTGTTGTTGTTTGCAGATGATATGAAGATTGCTAGTGTTGAGGAAACAGGCTGCAGGAGGACTTAGATTAGGAGAATGGGCAAGAAAGTGGCAAATCAAATATAATGTTGGAAAATGCATGGTCATGTACTTTGGTGGTAGAAATAAATTTGCAGACTATTTTCTAAATAGGGAGAAAATCCAAAAATCTGAGATACAAAGGGGCTTGGGAGTCCTTGTTCAGAACACCCTGAAGGTTAACTTGCAGGTTGAGTTGGTGGTGAGGAAGACAAATGTCATGTTAGCATTCATTTCAAGAGGTATTGATACACATTCTTCACATGACAACAAAACTGACACTTCACCATAATCAAATTTGATCAGCAACAACTACAATTGGAGAGTGAGGGTCAATCTAAATGGATCCATAAGACATAGGAGTAGAATTAGGCCATTCAGTCCATCGAGTCTGCTCCACCATTTGATCATGGCTGATCCCGGATCCCATTCAACCCTTTACACCTGCCCTCTAACCCTATCCCTTAATGCCCTGACCAATCGGGAATTTATCGACTTCTGCTTTAAATATACCCATGGAATTGGCTTCAACTGCAGTCTGTGGCAGAGCATTCCACAGATTCAACAGGTCTAGAATTACAAGAGCAGGGATATAATGCTGAGGCTTTATGAGGCACTGGTGAGGCCTCACCTTGAGTATTTGTGAGCAGTTCCGGGCCCCTCATCTTAGAAAAGATGTGCTGACATTAGAGAGGGTTCAGAGGAGGCTCACAAGGATGATTCCAGGAATGAAAGGGTTATCATTGGAGGAATGTTTGATGGCTCTGGGTCTGTACTTGCTAGAATTTGGAAGGTTGGGGGGGGGGGGGATCTCATCAAAACCTTTTGAACGCTGAAATGCCGAGACAGAGTAGATGTGGACAGGATGTTTTCCATGGTGGGGGAATCTAGGACAAGAAGGCACTGCTTCAGGGTACAGGGGCGTCCATTTAAATCAGAGATACGGAGAAATTTCTTTAGCCAGAAGGTGGTGAATTTGTGGAATTTGTTGCCACATGCGCTGTGGAGGCCAGATCATTGGGTGTACTTAAGGCAGGGATTGATAGGTTCTTGAACGGACATGGCACTAAAGGTTACGTGGAGAAGGCCGGGAACTGGGGTTGAGGAGGAGATAGAAAAAAAGATTAGCCATGATTGAATGGTGGAGCAGACTTGATGGGCCAACTAGCCTAATTCTACTCTTGGGTCTTTTGGCTCCCTAACCTTGCCTACCTTACATGCACCATCATAGGATCACAAGCTTCCTACCTCTCACTACCACCCTTGGTAAAGACCAACAACCTTGTAAGATGTTGCAAGCAGCTGGCCTGCATTGTAACAGATTACTCAATGTTGGCTTATACTCAGGATCAAACTGTAGGGTAGCCTAATGCTCCTGCAGCTCGAGGGAGAGAGGGAGGGATAGGGGGAGGGGAGAGAGAGTGAGAGAGTGAGAGAGTGAGAGAGTGAGAGAGTGAGAGAGAGAGAGAGAGAGAGAGAATGAGAATGAATGAATGTGCATGTCTGTGTGTGTGTTTTCTCTGGGTGTTCCTGTTTTCTCCCACATTCCAAAGCTGTATTGGTTAGTAGGTGAATAGGTTATTGTAAATTGTCCAGTGGTTTGGCTGGGGCTAAATGCAGAGTTGCTGGTGGTGCGGCTCATTCAGCTGGAAGGGCTGTTCCGTGCTGCATCTCGAAATCAAGAAATCTACATCAGTGACAGAAAATGGAGGGACCACTCAATAAGTCAGGCTGCATTTGTGCAAAGAGAGAGAGTTGACATTTGAGGAACAATGTAAGAGTAAAAGGACTGCAAGGGACAAATTGGTCCTCTGGAAGCTAGAATGATAATCCATGTGCGGAGTCAAAACAGATGAGGAAGATCTTAAATGCATTCTTTACACCTGTATTTACTCAGGGATGGAGTCTATAGAAGTGAGGCATTGCAGCATCAACTTCATGGACTCTGTACAGATTACAGACGAGGAGGGTTATTATCCTGAGACGAATCAGGATGGATAAATCCCCAGGGCTTGACAAGGAATTCCCTTTATGGGAGACAAGTGCATAAATTATCATGTCTCTTAGTGACAAGAGACTGTACCAGAGGATTGGAGGACAAGCCAATCTTGTGTACTGGGAAATTTATTGGAAGGTACTCTAAGGGATCGAATATATACGTATTTGGTTAGACATGGACTTACTGAGGATAATTTGCATAACTTTGTGTGTGGCAGATCATGTCTACCCAAACTTTTGAGTTTTTCGAGGAAGTTACCAGGAAAGCGGATGAAGGCAAGGCAATTATGTCTATGTGGATTTTAGTAAGGCATTTGACAAGGTTCCACATGGGAGGCTGGTCAAGAAGGTTCAATACTCAGCAATTAGAATGAGATAGTAAATTGGATTAGACATTGGCTTTCTGGGAGAAGCCACAGAGTGGTAGTAGAGGGTTGCCTCTCTGAATTGGCAACCTGTGACTAGTGGTGTGCCACAGGAATCAGTACAGGGTCCTTTGTTTGGAATCTATATCATTGTCAGGATGATAATGTGGTTAAATGCATCAGCAAATTTGCAAATGACATCAAGATTGGGGTGTAGTGGACAGCGAGGAGACTATCATGGCTTGCAGAAGGATCTGCATCAACTGGAAAAATGGGTTAAAAAATGGCAGATGGAATTTAATGCAGACAAGTGTGAGATTTTGCACTTTGGTAGGACCAACCAGGGTAGGTCTTACACACTGAACGGTCAGGCACTGAGGAGTGTGGTAGAACAAATGGACCTGGGAATACAGGTCCATAATTTGTTGAAACTGGCATCACATGTAGATAGGTTCATAAATAAAGCTTGTGGAATACTGGCCTTCATAAATCAATATATTGAGTACAGAAAATGGGATGTTATGTTGAAGTTGTATAATAGTTATATAACTGAAAGAGTGCGGAGAAAATTTACAAGAATGTAGCCAGGTCTAGAGGACCTGAGTTATGAGGAAGGACTGAATAGGTTAGGACTATATTCTTTAGAATATAGAAAACTGAGGAGATTTGATAGAGGTATACAAAATTATGAGGGGTATAGATAAGGAAAATATAAACAGGCATTTTCCACTGAGGTTGAGTGGGATGACAATCAGAGGTCATAGGTAAATGGTGAAAGGTGAGAAATTTAAAGGGAACATGAAGGGAAACTTTTCACTCAGAGGGTCGTTGGAGTGTGGAATGAGCTGCCAGCAAAAATGGTGCAAGAAAGATCGATTTTAACGTTTAAAATAAGTTTGGATAGGTACATGGATAGTAGGTATTTGGAAGGCTATGGTCCCTGTGCAGGTCAATGGGAGTAGGCAGTTCAAACAGTTTCCAGCAAGGATGAAGGGACTGCTTCTCTCTGACTCCTTAACAAAAAATGACTGGAGAGCTCGGAAGGTCAGGCTGTGGATAGAAACAGAAAACCTACAGCACAAAATAGGCCTTTTGGCTCACAATGTTGTGCCAAACATGTACTTACTTTAGAAATTACCTAGAGTTACCCATAGCCCTCTATTTTTCTAACCTCCATGTACCTATCCAGGAGTCTCTTAAAAGACCCTATCGTATCCACCTCCACCACTGTCACTGGCAGCCGATTCCACGCACTCAACACTCTCAAAACTTATCCCTGACATCTCCTCTGCACCTACTTCAAAACACCTTAAAACTGTGCCCTCTCGTGCCAGCCATTTCAGCCCTGGGAAAAAGCCTCTGACTATCCACATGATCAATGCCTCTCATCATCTTATACACCTCTATCAGGTCACCTCTCATCCTCTGTCGCTCCAAGGAGAAAAGGTCGCATTCATTCCGATCTATTCTCATAAGGCATGCTCTCCAATCCAGGCATCATCCTTGAAAATCTCCTCTGCACCCTTTCTATAGGTTCCACATCCTTCCTGTGGTGAGGTGACCAGAACTGAGCACAGTACTCCAAGTGAGGTCTGACCAGGGTCCTATATAGTTGTAACATTACCTCTTGGCTCTTGAACTCGGTTCACCTCGGTTGATGAAGGCCAATGCACCATATGTCTTCTTAACCAGAGTCAACCTGCACAGCAGTTTCGAATATCCTATGGACTCGGACCCCAAGATCCCTCTGATCCTCCACACTGCCAAGAGTCTTACCATTAATACTATATCCTGCCATCATATTTGACCTACCAAAATGAACAACCTCACACTTATCTGGGTTGAACTCCATCTGTCTCTTCTCAGCCCAGTTTTTCATCCTATAGATGTCCACATTATCCACAACATCCCAAAACTTTGCGTTATCAGCAAATTTGATAACCCACCCCTCACTTCCTCATCCAGATCATTTATAAAAATCACGAAGACAAGGGTCCCAGAACAGACCCCTGAGGCACACCTTTGGTCATTGAACTCCATGCAGAATATGACCCATCTACAACCACTCTTTGCCTTCTGTGGGCAAGCCAATTCTGGATCCACAAAGCAAGGTCCTCTTGGATCCCATGCCTCCTTACTTTCTCAGTAAGCTTTGCATGGGGTTCCTTATCAAATGCCTTGCTGAAATCCATATACACTACATCTACAGTTCTACCTTCAGCAATCTGTTTACTCACATCCTCAAAAAATTCAATCAGGCTCGAAAGGCACGACCTGCCTTTCACAAAGCCATGTTGACTATTCCTGATCATATTGTGCCTCTCCAAATGTTCATAAATCCTGCCTCTCAGGATCTTCTCCATCAACCTACCAACCACTGAAGTAAGATTCATTAGTCTATAATTTTCTGGGCAATCTCTACTCCCTTTCTTGAATAAGGGAACAACATCCGCAACCCTACAATCCTCCGGAACCTCTCCCATCCCCATTGATGATGCAAAGATCATCACCAGAGGCTCAGCAATCTCCTCCCTCGCTTCCCACAGTAGCCTGAGGTACATCTCATCCAGTCCGGAGACTTACCCAACTTGATGCTTTCCAAAAGCTCCAGCACATCATCTTTCTTAATGTCAATATGCTCAAGCTTTTCAATCAGCTGTAAGTCATCCGGATAATCACCAAGATCTTTTTCCGTAGTGAATACTGAAGCAAAGTATTCATTAAGTACCTGTGCTATCTCCTCCAGTTACATACACACTTATCTACCGTCACACTTGTTCGGTCCTATTCTCTCACATCTTAACCTCTTGCTCTTCACATATTTATAGAATGCCCTGGGGTTTTTCTTAATCCTGCTCATGGTTCCTGTACCCTACCATCCTTCCCCTGTCTCACTAGAATGTACCTGTGCAGAACTCCATGCAAGTATCCCCTGAATATCTGCCACATTTCTGCCGTACATTTCCCTAAAAAACATCTGTTCCCAATTTATGCTTATAGTTCTTGCCTTATAGTTTCATATTTCCCCTTACTCTTATTAAACACTTTCCTAACTTCTCTGTTCCCATCCCTCTCCAATGTTATGGTAAATCAGATAGAATTGTGATCACTATCATTAAAATGTTCTCTCACTGAGAGATCTGACACCTGACCAGGTTCATTTCCCAATACCAGATCAAGTACAGCTTCTCCTCTTGTAGGCTTATCTACATACTGTATCAAGGATCCTTCCTAACAAACTCCACCACATCTAAACCCCTTGCTCTAGGGAGATACCAATCAATATTTGGGAAATTAAAATCTCTCACCATGACAACCCTGTTATTATTACACCATTCCAGAATCTGTCTCCCTATCTGCTCCTCGATGTCCCTGTTACTATTGGGTGGTCTATAAAAAAAACCTAGTAGAGTTATTGACCCCTTCCTATCTATAACCTCCACCCAGAGACTTAGTAGACAATCCCTCCATGACTTCCTCCTTTTCTGCAGCCATGACACTCTCTCTGATCAGCAGTGCCATGCCCCGACTTCTTTTGCCTCCCTCCCTGTCCTTTCTGAAACATCTAAAGCCTGGCACTCTAAGTAATCATTCCTGCTCCTGAGCCATCCAAGTCTCTGTAATGGCCACAACGTCACAGCTCCAAGTACTGATCCACACTCTAAGCTTGTCCACTTTGTTCATGATGGTTCTTGGCAACTATCAGTCTGAGCACATCCCTTCTCTATCACCTGTCTATCCCTCTCACATTGTCTCCAAGCTTTCTCTATTTGTGAGCCAACTGCCCCTTTGTCCTTCTCTTCAGTTCGGTTCCCACCTCCCAACAATTCTAGTTTAAACTCTCCCCAGTAGCCTTAGCAAACCTCTCTGCCAGGATTTTGGTTTCCCTGGGATTCAAGTGGTATAGGTCAACCTGCCCCAAAAGAGTTTCCCATGATCCAGAAATCTGAATCCATGTCCCCTGCTCCAATCCCTCAGCCACACATTTATTCTCCACTTCATTCTATTCCTATTCTCACTGTCATGTGGCACAGGCAGTAACCCCGAGATTACTACCTTTGAGGTCTTGCTTCTCAACTTCCTTCCCAACTCCCTGTAGTCTGTTTTCAGGACCTCCTCCCTTTTCCTACCTATGTCGTTGGTACCAATATGTACCACGACCTCTGGCTGTTCTCCCTCCCACTGCAGGATATCTTGGATGTGATCTGAAACTTTCTGGACCCTGGCACCTGGGAGGCAAACTTCCATCCGTGCTTCTTTCCTGTGTCCATAGAATTGCCTGTCTGACCCCCTAACTATAGAGTCCCCTATCATTACTGCTTTCCTTTTCCTTTCCCTATCCTTCTGAGCCACAGGGCCAGACTCTGTGCCAGAGGCACAGCCACTGTTGCTTCCCCCGGGTAGGCCGCTCCCTCCCCCCAACAGTATCAAACAGGAGTACTTATTGTTAAGGGGACAGCCACAAGGGTACTCTCCAGTACCTAACTCTTACCCTTCCCTCTCCTGACTGTGACCCATATATGTGTCCCGAGGTATCTGCGTAAAGACAGAGAGTCGACATTTGAGACCAATGCCTTGCCCACGCCTACCTTAGGCCCCACAGCAGAGATGATGATATGCCCTGGGGACTGAATCCAGGGCTCTCCGTCCACTTGCACAGGAATAGATTTGAGCAGGGTCACACGGAAATAGGTGCCCTGAGCAATCCGGATTCCAGACCGCAGGCCGCTTTGAACTTGTCCCTGAGGAGGAGAATTTGCAGTGTTTACATATCTGTTATACACACACCAGACAGAACATCCAGTCTTCTGACTTTGTCAGCAACACATACAAATCCTTGCAACTTCTGGAATTACGGATCTTGCTACTTTTCAGTTAACTTCCCCGTGGATACACCCGAGCCTGGCTGTGAAAGGAAGAAAACTGGATGTGGCACTAGCAACACCATCATGTAAAAATCCAGAGCTACACAAACACCAACAGAAGCTTGAAAGACTATAAGATATTGGAGCCCAGTTAGGCTATTCAGCCCATCGATTATGCACCCCCATTCCATCATGGCTGATCCCGGCTCCTACACACCCTATACGCTTGTCTTCTTGCCATATCCTATGATGCCCTGACCAATCAGGAAACTATCAACTTCGGCTTTAAACATACCCACGGACTTGGCCAGTCTGTGGCAGTGTTCCACAGGCTAAAAAAAGTCCTCAGCTCTGTTTTAAAAGGTTGCCCCTTAGTTTGAGGCTGCGCCCTCTAGCTCTGGATACCCCCATCATAAGAAACATCCTCTCCACATCCACCCTGTCTGGTCCTTTCAACATTTGGTAGATTTCAATGAGATCCCACGTCATTCTTCTAAATTCCAATGAGTACAGGCCCAAAGCTGCCAAAAGCTCCTTGTATATTAACCCCTTCATTCCTGGAATCATCCTCGTGAACCTCCTTTGGACTCTCTCCAATGATAACACATCTTTTCTGAGATATGGAGCCCCACCTTGTTGACAATATTCCAAGTGGAGCCTGACTAGTGTCTTATAAAGGGTCAGCATTATCTCCTTGCTTTTATATTCTATTTTCCATAAATTAAATGTTAACATTACATTTGCCTTCTTTACCACAGACTCAACCTGTGAATTAATCTTCTGGGAGTCTTGCACGAATATTCCTATGTCTCTCTGCACCTCTAATGTTTGAACCCTCTCCCCATTTAGATACTAGTCCGCACTATCATTCCTTTTACCAAAATGCATTATCATATATTTCCCAACATTGTATTCCATCTGCCACATTTTTGCCCATTCTTCCAATTTGTCTAAGTCCTGCTGCAATCACATTGCTTCCTCAGCACTACCTACCCTTTCACCGATCTTCACATCATCCACAAACTTTGCCACAAAGCCATCAATTCCATTATCTAAATAACTGACAAACAATGCTGACCCCTGAGGAACACCACTAGTCACTGGCAGCCAAAACTTATCCCTGGTAGAGGAAAGATACTAAGAAGATGGCCTACACCTGGGGACAACTTGAAAGACTGGTCAATGACAGAGGACTTTGGTGAGCTGATGTCGGTAGTCTGTGCCACAGTAGGGGTGATAGGCTTAAAAGAAATACTGTTTAAACTTCCTGTCTTTTCTCATTGGAATGTAAAATGTAGGATGTGGAAACTATAGAAAGGGTGCAGAGGAGATTTACAAGGATGTTGCCTGGATTGGGGAGCACGCCTTATGAGAATAGGTTGAGTGAACTTGACCTTTACTCCTTGGAGCGACAGAAGATGGGAGGTGACCTGATAGAAGTGTACAAGATGATGAGAAGCATTGATAGACAGAGGTTTTTTCCCAGGACTGAGGATGAGAGGTTTTAAAGTGCTTGGAAGTAGGTACAGAGATGTCAGGGGTAAGTTTTCTTAAGCAGAGAGTGGTGAGTGCGTGGAATGAGCTGCTGAATACAGTGGTGAAGGCAGATACGATAGGGTATTTTAAGAGACTCCCGGAGAGGTACATGGAGCTCAGAGGAATACAGGGCTACGGGTTACCCGAGGTAATTTCTAAAGTAAGTACATGTGGGCCAAAGGACCTGTATTGTGCTATAGGTTGTCTACGTTTCTGGGCTTTAAATATATAAACTTTCAAGCCAACCTTCATTCAATCTCACTCAATTCAAAGAATCAAATAAAACTGTTTAGTATCTGTGAGTAATGAGCAAAGTTCTGACCAGAAGTCAGATTACTACATTAATGGGGTTGTATTATAGACCACCCAATAGTCAGCGAGAATTGGAGGAGCAAATCTGCAGACAGATAGCAGACAACTGCAGTAAACATAAACTTGTGACATTAGGGGATTTTAATTTTCAACATAAAGCTTGCAGAGAGATTTAGGCCAGTTAGAAGACTGGGCTGAAAGATGGAAGATGGAGTTTAATGCTGATAAGTGTGAGGTGCTACATTTTGGTAGGACTAATCAAAATAGGACATACATGATAAATGGTAGGGCATTGAGGAATGCAGTAGAACAGAGTGATCTAGGAATAATGGTGCATAGTTCCCTGAAGGTGGAATCACGTGTGGATAGGGTGGTGAAGAAAGCTTTTGGAACGCTGGCCTTTATAAATCAGAGCATTGAGTATAGGAGTTGGGATGTAATGTTAAAATTGTACAAGGCATTGGTAAGGCTGAATTTGGAGTACTGTGTACAGTTCTGGTCACCAAATTATAGGAAAGATGTCAACAAAATAGAGAGAGTACAGAGGAGATTTACTACAATGTTACCTGGGTTTCAGCACCTAAGTTACAGAGAAAGGTTGAATAAGTTAGGTCTTTATTCTTTGGAGGGTAGAAGGTTGAGGGGTGACATGATAGAGGTATTTAAAATTATGAGGGGGATAGATAGAGTTGATGTGGATAGGCTTTTTCCATTGAGAGTATGGGAGATTCAAACAAGAGGACATGAGTTGAGAGTTAGGGGGCAAAAGTTTAGGGGTAACACGAGGGGACCTTCTTTACTCAGAGTGGTAGCTGTATGGAATGAGCTTCCAGTAGAAGTGGTAGAGGCAGGTTTGCTATTGTCCCTTAAAAAATAAATTGGATAGGTATATGGATAGGAAAGGAATGGAGGGTTATGGGCCAAGTGCAGGTCGGTGGGATTAGGTGGGAGTAAGCGTTTGGCATGGACTAGAAGGGCCAAGATGGCCTGTTTCCGTGCTGTAATTGTTATATGGTTATATTGATTGAGACTCCCACACTGTTAGAAGTCTAGACGGGTTAGAGTTTGTAAAATGTGTTCAGGAAAGTTTTCTAAATCAATGTATAGAGGTACCAACAGAAAGGATGCAATATTCGATCTGCTATTAGGAAACAAGTTAGGGCAGGTGATGGAAGTGTGTGTAGGGATATACTTTGTTCCAGTGATCATAACACCATTAGTTTCAACTTGATTATGGATAAAGGTAGATCTGGTCCTCGGGTTGAGGTTCTAAACTGGAAAAAGGCCAAATTTGAAGATCTAAAAAGCGTGGATTGAGACAGGTTGTTCTCTGGCAAGGATGTCATTAGGAGGCCTTCAAAGGAAAAATTTTGAGAGTGCAGAGTTTGTATGTTCCTGTCAGGATTAAGGGCAAAGTGAATAAGAATATGGAACCACAGTTCTCTAAGGATATTGGAACTCTGATAAAGAAGAATAGAGAGATGTATAGGAAACAGGGAGGAAATAAGATGTTTGAGGAGTATAAAAAGTGCAAAAAATACTTAAGAAAGAAATCAGGAGGGCTAAAAGAAGACATGAGGTTGCTTTGGCAGTCAAGGTGAAGGATAATCCTAAGAGCTTCTACAGGTATATTAAGAGCAAAAGGATAGAATAGACAATAGGTGCAGAAGTAGACCATTCGGCCCTTCGAGCCTGCACTGCCATTCTGAGATCATGGCTACTATCAATACCCGGTTCCTGCCTTATCCCCATATCCCTTGATTCCCCTATCCATAAGATACCTATCTAGCTCCTTCTTGAAAGCATCCAGAGAATTGGCCTCCACTGCCTTCTGAGGCAGTGCATTCCAGACACCCACAACTCTCTGGGAGAAGAAGTTTTTCCTTAACTCTGTCCTAAATGACCTACCCCTTATTCTCAAACCATCCCCTCTGGTACTGGACTCTCCCAGCATCTGGAACATATTTCCTGCCTCTATCTTGTCCAATCCCTTAATAATCTTATATGTTGCAATCAGATCCCCTCTCAATCTCCTTAATTCCAGCGCGTACAAGCCCAGTCTTTCTAACCTCTCTGTGTAAGACAGTCTGGACATCCCAGGAATTAACCTCGTGAATCTACGCTGCACTTCCTCTATAGCCAGGATGTCCTTCCTTAACCCTGGAGACCAAAACTGTACACAATACTCCAGGTATGGTCTCAACAAGGCCCTGTACAAATGCAAAAGAATTTCCTTGCTCTTGTACTCAATTCCCTTTGTAATAAAGGCCAACATTCCATTAGCCTTCTTCACTGCCTGCTGCACTTGCTCATTCACCTTCAGTGACTGATGAACAAATACTCCTAGATCTCTTTGTATTACTCCCTTACCTAACTCTACACCATTCAGATAATAATCTGCCTTCCTGTTCTTTCTCCCAAAGTGGATAACCTCACACTTATTCACATTAAATGTCATCTGCCAAGTATCTGCCCACTCACTCAGCCTATCCAAGTCACCCTGAATTCTCCTAACATCCTCATCACATGTCACACTGCCACCCAGCTTAGTATCATCAGCAAATTTGCTGATGTTATTCTCGATGCCTTCATCTAAATCGTTTATATAAATCGTAAACAGCTGTGGTCCCAATACCGAGCCCTGTGGCACCCCACTAGTCACCACCTGCCATTCCGAGAAACACCCATTCACCGTTACCCTTTGCTTTCTATCTGCCAACCAGTTTTCTATCCATGTCAATATCTTCCCCCCAATGCCATGAGCTCTGATTTTACCCACCAATCTCCTATGTGGGACCTTATCAAATGCCTTCTGAAAATCGAGGTACACTACATCCACTGGATCTCCCTTGTCTAACTTCCTGGTTACATCCTTAAAAAATTCCAATAGATTAATCAAGCATTATTTGCCCTTTGTAAATCCATTCTGGCTCGGCCCAATCCTATCACTGCTATCTAGGTATGCCACTATTTCATCTTTAATAATGGACTCTAGCATCTTCCCCACTACTGATGTTAGGCTGACAGGACGATAGTTCTCTGTTTTCTCCCTCCCTCCTTTCTTAAAAAGTGGGATAACATTAGCCATTCTCCAATCCTCAGGAAATTATCCTGAATCTAAGGAACACTGGAAAATGATTAACAATGCATCCGCAATTTCCAGGGCCACCTCCTTTAGTACCCTAAGATGCAGACCATCTGGACCTGGGGATTTGTCGGCCTTCAGTCCCATCAGTCTACTCATCACTGTTTCCTTCCTAATATCAATCTGTTTCATTTCCTCTGTTACCCTATGTCCTTGGCCCATCCATACATCTGGGAGATTGCTTGTGTCTTCCCTAGTGAAGACAGATCTAAAGTACTTATTAAATTCTTCTGCCATTTCTCTGTTTCCCATAACAATTTCACCCAATTCATTCTTCAAGGGCCCAACATTGTTCTTAACTATCTTCTTTCTCTTCACATACCTAAAAAAGCTTTTGATATCCTCCTTTATATTCCTGGCTAGCTTGAGTTCGTACCTCATTTTCTCTCCCCGTATTGCATTTTTAGTTAACTTCTGTTGTTCCTTAAAAATTTCCCAATCATCTGTCCTCCCACTCACCTTAGCTCTGTCATACTTCCTTTTTTTTAATGCTATGCAATCTTTGTTAACCACTGTGGCCCCTTTTCCCCCTTTGAATCCTTCCTTCTCCGGGGGATTAACTGATTTTGCACCGTGTACATTATTCCCAAGAATACCTGCCATTGCTGTTCCACTGTCTTTTCTAGGATATCCGTCCAGTTAACTTTGGCCATAGAATAGAATAGTACAGCACATTACAGGCCCTTCGGCCCACAATGTTGTGCTGACCCTCAAACCCTGCCTCCCATATAATCCCCCACCTTAAATTCCTCAATCTACCTGTCCAGTAGCCTCTTAAATTTCACTAGCGTATCTGCCTCCACCACTGACTCAGGCAGTACATTCCATGCACCAACCATTCTGAGTGAAAAACCTTCATCTAATATCCCCCTTGAACTTCCCTCCCCTTACCTTAAAGCCATGTCCTCTTGTTCTGAGCAGTGGTGCTCTGGGGAAGAGGCGCTGGCTGTCCACTCTGTCTATTCCTCTTCATATCTTGTACACCTCTATCATGTCTCCTCTCATCCTCCTTCTCTCCAAAGAGTAAAGCCCTAGCTCCCTTAATCTCTGATCATGATCAATACTCTCTAAACCAGGTAAGGGATAACATTGGTCCTCTAGGTCGGCTATGTATGGAACCAAAAGAAATGGGTTCTTTGTGTCTATATTTACTAAGGAAACTGGCATGGAGTCAATGGAAATAAGGCAAACAAGTAGTGAGGTCATGGAACCTATACAGATTGAAGAGGAGCAGGTGCTTGCTATCTTGAGGCAAATCAGAGTAGATAAATCCTCAGGAGCTGACAGGGCATTCCCTCAGACCTTGAAGGTGACTAGTGTTGAAATTGCAGGGGCCCTGGCAGATATATTGAAAATGTCAGTATCTATGGGTGAGGTGCCAAAGGATTGGAGGATAGCTCATGTTGTTCCGTTGTTTAAAAAAGGTTCTAAAAGCAATCCAGGAAAATATAGGCCAGTAAGTTTGATGTTGGTAGTAGGTAAATTATTGGAAGGAGTACTAAGAGAAAGGATCTACAAGTATTTAGATAGACAGGGACTTAGTAGGGAGAGTCAACGTGGCTTTGTGTGTGGTAGATCATGTTTAACAAATCTATTAGAGTTCTTCGAGGAGGATTTAGGAAAGTGGATGAAGGGAAGGCAGTGGATGTTGTCTACATGGACTTCAGTAAGGCCCTTGACTAGGTCCCACATGGGAGGTTAGTTAGGAAGATACAGTCGCTAGGCATACATGGTGAGGTAGTAAATGGGAGAAGTCAGACAGTGGTAGTGGAGGACTGCTTCTCTGAGTGGAGGCCTGTGACTAGTGGTTTGCCACAGGGATCAGTGCTGGGTCCATTGTTATTTGTCATCTATATCAATGATCTGGATGATAATGTGGTAAATTGGTTCAGCAAATTTGCTGATGATACAAAGGTTGGAGGTGTAGTGGACAGTGAGGAAGGTTTTCAAAGCTTGCAGAGGGATTTGGACCAGCTGGAAAAGTGGGCTGAAAAATGGCAGATGGAGTTTAATACAGACAAGTGTGCAGTATTGCACTTTGCAAGGTCAAACCAAGGTAGGGCACTGAGGAGTGCAGTAGAACAGAGGGATCTGGTGCCAGGATCCGCGATATCTCGGATTGAGTTCTCAGTATTCTCAAGAGGGAGGGTGAGCAGCCGGATGTCGTGGTCCACGTAGGGACCAATGACGTGGGTAGGAAGAGTGAGGAGGTCCTGAAAGGTGGGTTTAGGGAGTTAGGTGCCAAGTTAAAGGACAGGACCTCCAGGATAGCAATCTCAGGATTGCTACCAGTGCCACGTGCAGGTGGGTTTAGAAATAGTAAGATAGTGCAGATCAACACGTGGCTGAAGACATGGTGAAGGAGGGAGGGCTTCAGATTTATAGATAATTGGGCAGTTTTCCAGGGAAGGTGGGACCTGCTCCGGTGGGATGGTTTACATCTGAACTGGAGGGGGACAAATGTTCTTGCAGGTAGGTTTGCTAGAGAGGCTTCAGTGGATTTAAACTAGATACAAGGCGGGAGGGGAACCAGAGTGCAGGATCAGATGTATGGGAGAAGGAAGAAAAAAGAAGATAATAAAGTTCTTTGTACAATTAGAGATAAACAGAGAGGAAGAGGTGGAGAATTTCTTAAAATGCATTTATTTTAATGCTAGGAGCATTGTAAGAAAGGTGGATGAGCTTAGAGCATGGATTGATACTTGGAAATATGTTGTAGCTATTAGTGAAACATGGTTGCAGGAGGGGTGTGATTGGCAACTAAATATTCCTGGATTTCGTTGCTTCAGGTGTGATAGAACCGGAGGGACAAGAGGGGGAGGTGTTGCGTTGCTTGTCAGAGAAAATATTACAGCGGTGCTCTGACAGGATAGATTAGAAGGCTCGTCCAGGGGAGACTATTTGGGTGGAATTGAGAATGGGAAAGGTGTAGTAACACCTATAGGTGTGTATTATAGACAACTTAATGGGGAGCGAGAATTGGAGGAGCAAATTTGCAAGGAGATAGCAGATATTTGTAGTAAGCACAGGGTTGTGATTGTGGCAGATTTTACTTTTACACACATAGACTGGGAAGCCCATACTGTAAAAAGGATGGATGGTTTGGAGTTTGTAAAATGTGTGCAGGATAGTTTTTGCAGCAATACATAGAGGTACCGACTAGAGAAGGGGTTGTGTTGGATCTTCTGTTAGGGACTGAAATAGGTCAGGCAACGGAGGTATGTGCTGGAGAGCACTTTGGGTCCAATGATCACAATGCCATTAGTTTCAATACAATTATGGAGAAGGACAGGACTGGACCCAGGGTTGAGATTTTTGATTGGAGAAAGGCTAATTTTGAGGAGATGCAAAAGGATTTAGAAGGAGTGGATTGGGACAATTTGTTTTATGGGAATGATGTAATAGAGAAAAGGAGGTCATTTAAAGGTGAAATTTTGAGGGTACAGAATCTTTATGTTCCTGTTAGGTTGAAAGGAAAGGTTAAAAGTTTGAGAGAGCCATGGTTTTCAAGGGATATTGGAAACTTGGTTAGGAAAAAGAGAGATATCTCCAATAAATATAGGCAGCATGGAGTAAATGAGGTGCTCGAAGAATATAAAGAATGTAAGAAAAATCTTAAGAAAGAAAATAGAAAAGCTAAAAGAAGATACGAGGTTGCTTTGGCAAGTAAGGTGAAAATAAATCCGAAGGGTTTCTACAGTTATATTAATAGCAAAAGGATAGTGAAGGATAAAATTGGTCCCTTAGAGAATCTGAGTGGACAGCTATGTGTGGAGCTGAAGGAGATGGGGGAGATTTTGAACAATTTCTTTTCTTCTGTATTCACTAAGGAGAAGGATATTGAATTGTGTAAGGTAAGGGAAACAAGTAAAGAAGTTATGGAAACCATGCCAATTAAAGATGAGGAAGTACTGGTGCTTTTAAGGAATATAAAAGTGGATAAAATTCCAGGTCCTGACAGGATGTTCCCTAGGACCTTGAGGGAAGTTAGTGTAGAAATAACAGAGGCTCTGACAGAAATATTTCAAATGTCATTAGAAACGGGGATGGTGCCAGAGGATTGGTGTATTGCTCATGTGGTTCCATTGTTTAAAAGGGTTCTAAGAGTAAACCTAGCAATTATAGGCCTGTCAGTTTGATGTCAGCGGTCGGTAAATTAATGGAAAGTATTCTTAGAGATGGTATATATAATTATCTGGATAGGCAGGGTCTGATTAGGAACAGTCAGCATGGATTTGTGCGTGGAAGGTCATGTTTGACAAATCTTATTGAATTTTTTGAAGAGGTTAGGAGGAAAGTTGATGAGGGTAAAGCAATGGATGTTGTCTATATGGACTTCAGCAAGGCCTTTGATAAGGTTCCGCACGGAAGGTTAGTTAGGAAATTGTTAGGTATTAATATTGAAGTAGTAAAATGGATTCAACAGTGGCTGGATGGGAGATGCCAGAGAGTAGTGGTGGATAACTGTTTGTCAGGTTGGAGGCCGGTGACTAGTGGTGTTCCTCAGGGATCTGTACTGGGTCCAATGTTGTTTGTCATATACATTAAGGATCTGGATGATGAGGTGGTAAATTGGATTAGTAAGTATGCAGATGATACTAAGATAGGTGGCGTTGTGGATAATGAAGTAGGGTTTCAAAGCTTGCAGAGAGATTTAGGCCAGTTAGAAGAGTGGGCTGAACGATGGCAGATGAAGTTTAATGCTGATAAGTGTGAGGTGCTACATTTTGGTAGGGATAATCCAATTAGGACATACTTGGTAAATGGTAGGGCATTGAAGAATGCAGTAGAACAGAGTGATCTAGGAATAATGGTGCATAGTTTCCTGAAGGTGGAATCTCATGTGGATAGGGTGGTGAAGAAAGCTTTTGGTATGCTGGCCTTTATAAATCAGAGCATTGAGTATAGGAGTTGGGATGTAATGTTAAAATTGTACAAGGCATTGGTAAGGCCGAATTTGGAGTATTGTGTACAGTTCTGGTCACTGAATTATAGGAAAGATGTCAACAAAACAGAGAGAGCACAGAGAAGATTTACTACAATGTTACCTGGGTTTCAGCACCTAAGTTACAGGGAAAGGTTGAACAAATTAGGTCGTTATTCTTTGGAGTGTAGAAGGTTGAGGAGGGACTTGATAGAGGTATTTAAAATTATGAGGGCGATAGATAGAGTTGACGTGGATAGGCTTTTTCTATTGAGAGTAGGGGAGATTCAAACAAGAGGACATGAGTTGACAGTTAGGGGGCAAAAGTTTAAGGGTAAGAAAAGAGGGAATTTCTTTACTCAGAGAGTGGTAGCTGTGTGGAACGATCTTCCAGTAGAAGTGGTAGAGGCAGGTTTGGTATTGTCATTTAAAGTAAAATTGGATAGGTATATGGACAGGAAAGGAATGGAGGGTTATGGGCTGAGTGCAGGTAGGTGGGACTATGTGAGAGTAAGTGTTCAGCACGGACTAGAAGGGCCAAGATAGTCTGTTTCCGTGCTGTAATTGTTATATGGTTATATGGTATAGAGTGAATGCAAGCAGGCTTTTTCCACTGAGGCTCGGGAATAAAAAAAAACAGAAGACATGGGTTAAGGGTGAAGGGGAAGAAATTTAAAGGGAACATGGTGGGGGGGCTTCTTCACACAGAGAGTGGTGGGAGTGTGGAATGAGCTGCCAGATAAAGTGGTAAATGCGGGCTCACTTTTAACATTTAAGAAAAACTTGGACTGGTACATGGATGAGAAGTCTATGGAGGGATATGGTCCGGGGCAGGTCAGTGGGACTAGGCAGAAAAATGGTTCGGTACAGCCAAGAAGGGCCAAAAGGCCTGTGTCTGAGCTGTAATGTTCTATGGTACTCCTGCAATATTTGGCGTTGTTCTAATATTCCTTTCCATTCTGTGATCTTACAAAAGAAACAGATTCTAACTGGAAAAGAAGTTTGAAGAATGTTGCTCTGAAATTGAAATTCAACTGCTCTTAAGATAGAGTCATAGAAGACTACAGCACAGAAACAGGCCTTTCAGCCCATCTCATAAATGCTGAACTATTATTCTACTGAGTTCCATCAACCTGCAGCTAAACTATAGACTCCATACCCCTCCCATCCATGTACTTATCCATAACTTCTCTTAAATGTTGAAATCAAATGTGCATGCATCACTTGCACTGACAGCTCATTCCACACACTCACCATTGAATGAATATGTTTCCCTTCAGATTCCCATTGAATATTTCATCTTTCATCATTAAAGATCCAAAAGCTTTCCAACATAAGACATTTGAGCAAAGTTAGGCCATTTGGCCCATCGAATCTGTTCTGCCATTTCATCATGGCTGATCCAATTTTTCTCTCAGCCTCAATCTCCTGCTTTCTCCTCATGCCTTGACTAATCAAGAATCTATAAATCTTTGCCTTAAATTTACATAATGACTTAGCCTCCACAGCTGCCTGAAGCAAAGAATCCTACAGATTCACCACTCTCCTCCTCATCTCCATTCTAAAAGGATGAACCTCCATTCTGAGGCTGTGTCCTCTGCTCTTAAGACTCTCCCACATAGGAAACATCCTCTCCACATCTATTCAATCAAGACCTTTCATCATTTGATAGATTTCAGTGAGGTCAGCAGTCATTCTTCTGAATTCTAGTAAAAACAAGTACTTCATATGAGAAGCCACTCAATCCTGCAATCATTTTTGTGAACCTCCTCTGAACCCTCTTCAGTTTCAGCACATCCTTTCTCAGAAAAGGGGCCACAAAACCACTCTCAATACTTCAAGTGAGACCTCACCAGTGCTTCATATGAAGTCTCAACATTACATCCTTGCTTTTATATTCTAGTCCTCTTGAAATGACTGCTAACATTGCATTTGCCTTCCTCACCACAGACTCAACCTGCAAATTAATCTCCAGGGAATCCTGCACAAGAACGCCCAAGTCACTTTGCTCCTCATTTTTTTTTGTATTTCCTCTCCTTGTGTAACCTCTCTACTTTCCCAAAACTACCTCCCCTCCATCTACCTTCATATCGTGTGCAAACTTTGCAACAAAGCCATAAATTCCATCATCTAAATCATTGACATATAATGTAAAAAGAATTGGTCCCAACATAGACCCTTGTGGGACACCACTAGTCACCAACAATCAACCAGAGAAGGCTCTCTTTATTCCCACTCTTTGCCTCATGACAATCAATCACCACTCTATCCCTGCTGGAATCTTTTCCTGTAATATTGTGGACTTTTTATTTGTTAAACAGCCTCACGCGTGGTACCTTGTCAAAGGCCTTCTGAAACTCCAAGAGCACAGCATCAACCGATTCTCTCTTGTCTCTGCTGCTTGTTACTAAACACAGAAACATAGAAAACCTGCAGCACAATACAGGTCCTTCAGTCCACAAAGTTGTGCCGAACATGTACTTACGTTAGAAATTACTAGGATTACCCATAGACCTCTTTTTCTAGGCTCCATGTACCTATCCAAAAGTCTCTTAAAAGACCCTATCATTTACACCTCCACCACTGTCACCGGCAGCTCATTCCATGCACTCACCACTCTCTGAGTAAAGGCTTACCCCTGACATCTCCCCTGTACCTACTTCCAATCAGCTTAAAACTATGCCCTCTCATGTTAGACATTTCAGCCCTGGAAAAAAGCCTCTGACTATCCACACGATCAATGCCTCTTATCATCTTATACACCTCTATCAGATCACCTCTCATCCTCCGTCACTCCAAGGAAAAAAGGCCGAGTTCACTAAATTTATTCTCATAAGGCATGCTTCCCAATCCAGGCAACATCCTTGTAAATCTCCTACACACCCTTTCTATGGTATCCACATCCTTTCTGTAGTGAGGTGACCAGAAATGAGCACAGTACTCCAAGTGGGGTCTGACCAGGGTCCTATATAGCTGCAACATTATCTCTTGGCTCGAACTCAATCCCACGGTTGATGAAGGCCAATGCACCGTATGCCTTCTTAACCACAGAGTCAACCTGTGCAACAGTTTTGAGTGTCCTATGGACTCTGACTCCAAGATCCCTCTGATCCTCCACACTGCCAAGAGTCTTACCATTAATACTATATTGTCATCATATCTGACCTACCAAAATGAACCACCTCACACTTATCTGGGTTGAACTCCATCTGCCATTTATCAGCCCATTTTTGCATCCTATCAATGTCTGGCTGTAACCTCTGACAGCCCTCCACACTATCCACAACATCCCCAACTTTTGTGTCATCAGCAACTTCTTCATTCAGGTCATTTATAAAAATCACTAAGAGTAGGGGTCCCAGAACAGATCCCTAAGGCACAGCACTGGTGACCAACCACTTGGGAGGCTGGTCAAGAAGGTTCAGTTGCTTGGCATTCAAGGTGAGGTAGCAAATTGCATTAGACATTGGCTTTGGAGGAGAATCCAGACAGTGGTTGTAGAGGGTTGACTCTTTGACTGGAGGTCTGTAAGAAATGGTGTGCCACAGGGATTGGTGCTGGGTCCTTTGTTATTTGTCATCTATATCAATGATCTGGATGGTAATATGGTTAACGGGACCAGAAAATTTGCAAATGACACCAAGATTGGGGCGTAATGGAGAGTGAGGAGGCTATCATAGCTTGCAGAGGGATCTGCATCAACTGGAAAAATGGACTGAAAAATGGCAGATGGAACTTAATGCAGACAAGTTAGGACCAACGGTAGGGCACTGAGCAAACGGATCTGGGAATACAGGTACATAATTCATTGAAAGTGGTGTCACAGGTAGATAGGGTTATAAAGAAAGCTTTTAGAACTTTGGCCTTCATAAATCAATGTGTTGAGTACAGGAGATGGGATGTTATGTTGAAGTTGTACAAGATGTTGGAAAAGCCTAATTTGGAGTATTGTGTGCAGTTTTGGTCAGCTCCTACAGGAAAGATGTAAACAAGGTTGAAAGAGTACAGAGAAAATTTACAAGGATGTTGCCGGGCCTGGAGAACTTGAGTTATAAGGAAAGATTTAATTGGCTGGGACTGTATTCTTTAGAATGTTGAAGATTGAGAGGAGGAATTCAAAATTATGAGGGGTTAAGAAAGGGTTAAAGCAAGCAGGCTTTATTTTTACTAAGGTTGGGTGGGACTAAAACCAGAGATCATGGGTTAAGGGTGAAAGGTGAGAAATTTAAGAGGACCTTGAGCAGAAAGTCATATTAGGTTTAAGATTGCATTACTGAACATGTGAAACAGCTTCCAAATCCAACTAAAAACTTCACTAAAAATACCTTTTCTGAGGTAAATTATGTTAAATTACTGCCGCAAACAGTGAAGTAGTGAGCGACGGTGAGGCGAGTTCCCAGGGTTGAATTGATGTAGGCGGAGTTCT